>NW_026889778.1:15847500-16002500 GCF_033153115.1 Saccostrea echinata
CTAAAAGAGGCCCACCTCTTCATCATAACTATGTATTTAGTTTATCACCTTAATGCCCAGGAGCAGAGGATAAGATTTTCAAAGAATTAATGCATTTTCACTATATAGTCAATAGAGCCCCGCCCTAACACCAGAACCCCTGACCCTGGGGCCATGAAATTCATAATTTTAGAAGAGATACTCTTGTCATCATAACTATGTACTTACTTACTTTATTAAATATCCAGGAGCAAAGAAGAAGATTTTCAAAGAATTAATGCATTTTCACTATATAATCAATAGAGCTCTGCCCTAACACCAGAATCCCTGACACTGGGGCCATGAAATAAAAAAAAAATGAAAAGGCACTTTTGCTCATCATAACTATGTACTTAGTTACTTTATTTAATACCCAGCAGCAGAGAAGAAGATTTTCAAAGAATTCATGCTTTTTCACTATATAATCTATAGAGCCCCACCTTAACACCAGAACCCCTGACCCTGGGGCCATGAATTTCACAATTTTGGAAGAGGCTCTCTTGCTCATCATAACTATGTACTTAGTTACTTTATTTAATACCCAGGAGCAGAGAAGATTTTCAAAGAATTAATGCATTTTCATTATATAATCTATAGAGCCCTGCCCTTACACCAGAACCCCTGACCCTGGGGCCATGAATTTCACATTTTTTGGAAGAGGCACTCTTGCTCTTCATAACTATGTACTTAGTTACTTTATTAAATACCCAGGAGCAGAGAAGTAGATTTTCAAAGAAATAATGCACTTTCACTATATGATGTATATAGCCCCACCCTGGGGCCAGAATCCTTGTCCCTGGGACTATGAATTTCACATTTTTGGAAGAGACACTCTTGCTCATCTTAACTATGTACTTAGTTACTTTATTTAATACCCAGGAGCACAGAAGAAGATTTTCAAAGAATTCATGCATTTTCACTATATAATCAATAGAGTCCTGCCCTAACACCAGAACCCCTGACCCTGGGGCCATGAATTTCACAATTTGGAAGAGGCACTCTTGCTCATCATAACTATGTACTTAGTTACTTTATTTAATACCCAGGAGCAGAGAAGAAGATTTTCAAAGAAATAATGCACTTTCACTATATGATCTATATAGACCCACCCTGGGACAAGAACCCCTGACCAGGGGCCATGAATTTCACAATTTCGGAAGAGGACTTCTTGCTCATCATAACTATGTACTTAGTTACTTTATTCAATACCCAGGAGCACAGAAGAAGATTTTCAAAAAATTAATGCATTTTCACTATATAATCAATAGAGCCCTGGCCTAACACCAGAACCCCTGACCCAGGGGCCATGAATTTCACAATTTTGAAAGAGGCACTCTTGCTCTTTATAACTATGTACTAAGGTACTTTATTTATTACCCAGGAGCAGAGAAGAAGATTTTCAAAAAAATAATGCACTTTCACTTTATGATCTATATAGCCCCACCCTGGGGCCAGAACCCCTGACCCTGGGGCCATGAATTTCACAATTTTTATAGAGGGCTCAATGCTTGTTACAATGATGCCAACAGTTTGACTGCTTGATGTCCTGGAGCAAAGAAGAAGATTTTTAAAGATTGCATTATTTTTGGTGGTTTTAGCCCCACACCTCAGGCCCCAGGAGGACAGGGACCATGAAATTCACAATTTTTGTTCCCTTTCATCCATAGATGCTATATGCCAAATTTGGTTGAAATTGGTTAAGCGGTTTCAGAGAAGAAGCTAAAAATGTTCAAATGTTAACGCACGACGGACGAGAACGGATAGCAATAGGTCACCTGTGAGACTCATGTGAGCTAATAAAAATTATATTATCATAATATTACTATGATAAAAATGATAGCCCCTAATTGTCTTGACACGTAAAAGCTACAAAAAGTAATTGAACTACTAATGTGTAATGATATGCAAAAAGTACAAAGGCTTTATCATAGATCAATTTCAAGTTTTTCGTCACCAAATGTGGAAGATTTTTATATTATTACAGAGAATCAAAATATAAAATGCACTGAAACAGGCTTAATACATAGCTTACAAATGCATCTTAAATATAAATAGGTTTTTGTTTTTGTTTTTTTTAAATTAATTTTGAGTCTTTATTTTTTCTTAATATTTACTTTAAAGCTAAACCAAAACATTTTAAAATAATATTTAACAGTGCGAATATACAATTATTGTAATAAAAAAAGAAAGAAAGAAACGGATTTATTATTATTATTATTATTATTTAAAGTTACATAATGATTAAAAATTATGTGTTTCTTTTAAGATAACTGTGTCAAAAAGTGAACGATGAATGAAAATATAGAGTATAGCGAAGATTTGACAATCTCTACTGCAAAGACTGCAAAAAAATAAGAGCCGGAAAAAACAATGATTGTATCTATCGCGTCATTGTTATCGTTCATGTCAAGGTCATGCGACTTTTAGTTTTAGTGTAAACTTGTAAACAACATCGAGTTGGAGCATGCGAAGGTGAGAAATACATTCTATTTATCTTTTTGACATTGTATCAAATTTCTTGGTCTGATTTTTTTTTTTTTTTTTTTTTTTTTTTTGGTACTTGAGGCCATGGTTATACACCGGTGAAATTTTGACTTTTACTCGGCACTTAGGGCCATTGAGCAGTGAGGGATCTTTATCGTGCCAATGCCTGCCGTGACACGGGGCCTCGGTTTTTAAGGTCTCATCCGAAGGACCCGCAACTTTCACTTCAAATTGCCGAGCGCATGGCGAAGAAACAGTTGCTACCCATTTTTATCGACTTAGGTCATTTGCGGCCGAGATTCGAACTCACGACCTCCCGATCACGGAGCGAGTGCTCTACCGACTGAGCTACCGTGAACGGTCGTACAATAACGAGGAAAAGTTAAGCAATATTTTCATATTGGGCCTGAGAAATTTTTTCTCGAAAAAAGTAGATTTTTTTTTGGTTACGAAACCTGTAACTTTCTTAAACTTAATAATTTCTAGAATTGAACAAAATTTGCACGGGTCCTGCAAAAATTCTATTTTTGTCAATTTTTCTGTTTGTGCGTCACGGTGTCGCTTTAAGTAAATAATTTCTAAATAGCAAATTCCTGGTGTGTTCATTTTAATTTCATCAATGAAGAATGAACGTCAGGGTGTCGCTTTAAGCAAGTATTTCTTTTTAAATATCAAATTCCTGGTCTATTCATTTTAGTTTAATTAATGAAGAATGACAATTCAGTCTTTATTGCATCGACCAGCTATAAATCACAGATTTGGGAGTTCTGATAACTTTGTATTTTTCAGTGCTAGAATGATTAATACAAGTAAATATAAATGTCGAATGATAAATTTGATGAATAATTTACAGTTAAGCACGTTTATAACAAATTATATAATACCTCTGTCAAGAATACTCAAATTTCATTGGCTTGTTAGAAGGCTTTTAAACTCAATAATGACTCCAAAAAGTACCGTTTACAGCAAAATTGACCTAGGAATCATTGCAAATGGTGTATAATGACCGGTCAATAAAAATAATGACAGCTAAAAATGACCTGTTAATCCAAATTTCCATTTAGATTAAAAAAAAAAAATATGCGTACAAGAAATGCCATTATAAAAATATGTATAATATTTTTAGGATACGGAGCACGATTGGCCTTTAGATGCGTCAAACAATTGTTTACCTCTTATGAGTTCAACATGGTGAAATAAGGACCCTAGACCTGATCCACTTGCTGAACAATGCAATCTTTGATTTTTGGAAAGCAATTGATCTGTAAATGAGACTGATGGCAAGTATACTTAAATTATATATCCCTCCCTTGATTTACCAGGAACTTATCATTGTCATAGCTGCGTATGTTTTCTGGGTGATAACGCAAATACAGTAAATGAAAATAAATTATAACTCCGTTTAAAATCCATCTTTAATTTTATTTTGACTGGTTCTAATTAACCTACAGTATTTTTTCACTGTAATTAGGTCCTACTGCCCATCAGTTATAATACTGTACAGTACATATAATTGTCACGAATGATTCAGTAGACGTTCTAAGCTAAATATTAATTTTTAAAAAATATACGAATTATGTCAGCTAGAATCAACATCAAAATCATGAAATGGTTCGGTTTTGAATAAATTCACAAGTACATTGTTGTTGGATCGACAACATTACGTTTCATGATATAGTGCTTTATCCCGTACTTTACTATAGCCAAAATGATCTGAGTAATCAGAATTTAATTAAATAAATACATTATTTTTTTCAGCATGACCAAAGGGACTCTGTTGGACACACATAATGTTGATGCACCGGAATATATACAAGAAACAGTGAGAAACTGTTCCTAAGGGAAAAAAAAAAAAAAAAAAAAAAAAAAATCAAAATATAATTCTATACATAGTTGTAATTAATTTTTAAAATTTACGATATGCAGATGACTTGCATTTAAAAAGTTTTAAATTTCGATGTAACTTCCATCTCCACAAATAGCACCCCCCCCCCCCCCCAATCTACGGTTACACTATTAATCTGTCTTACACAAAACTTTCACTCTTTCGGTACCGTCGCAACTTTGGATAAGGGTTTACTTCCCAATACTTATAGCTATAAACCAAATTGATTGTGAAAATATTGTATTAATGTATGCAATTTCAACCCCCCAAAAAGGGGGAGGGGGGAAGCAAAAAGTATATATAACGTAAAATCTATTAGGACAAAATGCTTATACACCCTGTAAGCAAGAATTTACTGAAAAGCAATTCATAAAGTTCCACTAAAACAATATGAGAACTGTGTGCAGTTAGCATTGGTTAGTAAACCTATTTTGTCCTCGGTAGATCTGGTACATGTATACACAGTGTACATGTAGCTGCATGGACTAATCTTGGTTAGGAAAAAGCTAATAAATTACGCACAACCGAATGAACTTTGATTTTTAACAAATAATAAAACAAAGCACCCCATTTCATCTGTAAACTAATTTATACTATGGGGAAAGCACAATCTTTCTCATTTTATTTGCACATTTAGAGCTAAGTAAAACTGTATCAGAATATTTCTACTACCCAGTGTTTTCAGCTAACACACGCTTCTGATGACCACGGTTACTTACATGTAGTTACCTGGGTAATGCGTTCAAGCGGAAAGTTCAAATTCAACTATGCCGATTAAAAAAATGCCATGATAATTGATACGAGAGAGAGAGAGAGAGAGAGAGAGAGAGAGAGAGAGAGAGAGTTACTGCACATTCCTAAACATGTTTCAGAATATTTAACTTTTCCATCTATCGAATATTTATCGAAACATGTACGGGTTTCATAAAAAATGATACGGAATTATGGAAACAAAGTTTATGCTTATGTCGAGGAATTAAGGACCCTCTCTACACTGCACCCTATTTTCAGGATACTTTTGTGTAATTAGACTGACCCACCATTTGACATATAAATAGAATAAATTGTAATCTGAACTGTATCACATAATTTAAAATAAATCCAAGTATTCTAAACATTATATTAGACCAAGATAGAGTATTTGAAAACTTTATTTGCATGTATTTTATCCATTTTAGTAAGCGAAGGCAATCTTTCTTTTCTATTACTTCATTTTTTTCCTGAATAAAAATGGCACGCTCACTATATTAAAAATGAGTTAGTTAATTTCAAAATATCCTCCTTTATGTTATATAATTTTCTCAAAGTCCAAAAAACATTTTTCATCAGTGTATAGAGGGTCCTTAATTTATTATTAAAAAAATTATTTTAGCACATTGATCAAACATCAGAATACTTTTGAAAAACAATCCTACACTATTAAACTTCATCTAAGAAATTCTTCGGTAGTAGTTACATTGTATATATTTTTTAATAGCATAACCATTTACACTCAAAACCTGCAATTTAGACCGAACAAGAAGCAGTTATAGATGTCATACGGTCGTACAGGTAAAATAAATCCCGATGTGCATGTCAACGGTAAGTCACACCGCCGCAGTCTATACCTGGCTACAGGTACGACCGCGATGAACTAACCGCGGGGGTGTATCGCGAAAAGGATTAATACACCACTGGGGGAGCGCGGTTTAATGCATAATCCGCGTTGCCCGTACTGTAGATGCCATGTTATTACCATTCACATACCCAGCACTATAGATATTTTGTAACACTTGCCACTCAAAATAGAAGCCATGTTAAAATGTTATTTTTTAAGTGTGCACAAAAGTGCATTAGTTTTTTGATAGCTGCTTACTTCTTTTATTTCTTGACATTGAATCCCTTTTCACAATTTCAGATTTTATTCAAAATTCCATGATAATAATAATATGTTAGCTATGAGCATGTTTTACTGTTATATTAGAAATGAGCGTGTATGAATCAAAGAATATAAAAATTGAACAATCTGAAATTTGTAGAAAATATACATTTATTTCCTTTAGTAAAAACTTTGATTTACTATAGTACAAACTTTGATATTATAGTCAACTAAAGTTAACCATAGGAATTTTGTTGGGATTTCTGCGGGCGGCTGTCAAAGAATTTTCTGACAGATTTAATGTTTTTGTTGTGTTTCAAGAAAAGTTTTGGGTATCGTATATAGATGTAGAATTTTTTTTACAGATAGCTCGGATCGTCGAAGAAATGACCTTGGAATGTACTTAATCTGTGCATTGACTTACAGCGTATGGCCAGATTTTTTGTTTAAGAAGGGCTATACCAATGGTATCATTGTATAATATTAATTATCCAGGTCTAATCAAGGGTGTACGGGGGTTTACCCCGGGTTTTATTCCAAACACCCTGAGGCACACTCCATACAGTGTCAATTCTCCGGGACTACTTTCCCTATGAATAATGATATGGAGTTGTAGCGTAACGTAATACTGAGCTGTCTGGAGCTTGACCCTGAGGCCGAAGGCCGAAGGGTGTATGGAATTCAACCCGGGGTAAATCCCCGCACAGCCTTGATTGGACCTAGATAACGAATTTATTTGCTATGTACCCAAATGAATTCTTGGTAAACAAGTCCAATATCAACTGTTTTTAAAGGTATCGATACGATTTACCAAGTCCTACAATGCGTCGTGACGTCATGTTATTCGCTTTTTATCGTAGAGAAACTATGCATTGTTACGTCACTTTTTTTTTTTTACCCCCGGGCTCAAGTCGGGTGTACAGAAAGTTACACCCGACTTTGTAACAAATCAAAGCTCGTGTTACATCTACCAGCTACATAGAAAATAAGATGTTTTTCCATTGCTTGTTTCAAGGCGGGGGACGAGTTGCGCATCAGATTTTTTTTTATTTAGATCTGATAATCAATTAGTAGTGCATGTTGTAAATTCAATGACAAAATCAAAATCAAAGTTTGTCATTATTTTTAAAATTACTTTTAAAATTCTTGCATTTGAACATTTTATTTAAAGCTGAACACGTCTTTGGTTGTCAGAACTCTTTGACGGACAGTTTGTCAGGTTTACAATGTTAGTGATTTAACAAGTTGGCTCCTAACGGCCGACACAATTTCCAACGGCACTACTTGCTATATTCTAGACGAAATCACTCGATTATTAGACAAAGCATTTTCAGCGAACACCAAGGCTGTATTTTCACAACCTCAAAAGAATTTCAAGGTTTTCAGAATCATGATAAATCCATCTGATAAATTGCAAGTCCTGTCAGAACATTTTCTGTTTTATGTATAACATCATTCACGTAAAGGTTCAGTAGCTTCAGAAGTTTCATCATAAATTGCAGGTATAACCTATGTACATAAACTGAGACAATGGAGCTCTCCTTCTGATTTATTTATAGTAAGAAGTCCCAAGAAGGGTTGGGAAGACTAAAGAGAACAAAAGACTACTAAGCGCCTAATTTAGAGGAGCTGCTCGTTAAAACCTTATCGCTCTACATGAATTGTGTTATTTGGAATATGGAATATAAAAAACATTATTGTTTTGATATTTTTCTCCCTTTCCCTTTTACGGCCTTTTACCGTTTATACTCGCCTATAAGTCGCTTTTTTGGGAGTTAAAGATGAGTCCAAAACCCTTATTCCGACTTATACTCGAATTATAAAAAGATTGGTTATTTTAGCGTGTCAACCCCTCTAATTTAAGCTTAAAAACAACCACCTTATAGGAGGACCGACTTACAGGCGAGTATATACGTATATATGGTAAAGGTGGCGGAGTAAGTGTACTTTAGAGCATTGCGTCCATGTCCCATTTACAATTAGAGATGTAGAATGTTGCACGTCGAAAAGCTTTCCATGTGTCTCTATCTCCTAACAAATCTCGAAAACTCACCAAAAGGGAAAAAGGAACTTGTAATTTACGTCAAATAAACGTTTGCCCAGTTTATAACTTACAGTGAGGCCACGCGCTGAGAGTTCATTATTTGTGCATAGTGATAAATCTATGCAAACTAGATTTCAGTTTATTGCAGCCCTGAGCATTTATTCATCCAATTTTTTTCTTACAAATCGCATTGTTTTAGAATTGGATGTGAAATGTGTTTTGCTTTAAAAGGGGCATCGCATGACAAAATTGAATTACTAGGTCGATGGGAATCAAGCGCATTCCTGAAGTATATCACAATAGATATGATGCAAGCGTTGTTAATGAATTGTATTTACCATGTTAAGTCTCTAGAGCATCTTGTTTGGATCGTGGGATCTTCTGTTGTTTAATGGGCATGTACACTGTAGATGGACAGCTGCAAATATAAATGCTTACTTACTTTTGGATAATTTAGGAGTTCAATTGACTTGAATCATCAAATCTCATGTATTGAGATTAAAATCAAAATTTCTAGAGAGATCTGGAGAGCCGAAATATTCAAATGAGAGTTACTTCAGCTAACATGTGTTATATTCGTAAATGTACATGCGGACATACATAGAGACAGACGGACAGACAAATAGACAAAAAAAAGATATTCTGTCTTTGAACGCTTTTGACTCGACGAAAAGAATTGTATTGTGACTTTTAAAATATTGTGCAGAAGTAATTTACAATAAAAAGATTATGGTGTCATATGTCTTTTTTTGCCTGTTTGTCTTTCAGTCTGTCTATATGACTGAATATTATATTTGGTAATGATTTTATAACGCAAACAATTTTTTTCACAAATATTTCAAACATTAAACGAGTTTACAATGAAAGAAAAAAAAATGTCACACACAGTCCACAGTTTCCTTGCTTCAAAATCCATCAGCAGCAACCTATATATATTTTTCATATCTTAAACATTTCTCTATCCAAAGAAATATTAAGAGACTTAAAGAAAATATATCTTTTTGTTCCAGAAGAAAATGATTCTATATTACAATATTTCCTATGAATTGGGCAGCGGAACGTGGTTCTCCAAACATGAAAGAAAATTACAACATGATTTTTTCAAAAATTATTATATATTATGTGTTTATGGATAAAAAATAATTTTTAAAAAAATTGAAACAAACTGATTTTTGGCAGCGAAAATTTTGAGGCATTTGCTGAATCTGTTTTCAGTGCCGAGTTTATACGCATTGACAAATATGTTAGAAATAGCGAGATAGAATTATGAATTGAATAAGATTTTCCATAAATGATATAGAAACAATTTTAAACTTAGCAAGTCAGTCTAAAGACTTGATAAATAATGCATTAAGGTGGTTTAAATAAGTTTGGACATTGAACCACCATTAAGCTGCAGCTTAAAGGTGACGTAATGGTAGCTTAATGAAGTATGGACATTAAGCACCTAGAAGCTGCAGCTTAATGGTGGCTTAAAGGAATTATCTTCTATGAGTCGCCATTAAGCAACCACTAAGCTACCATTAAGCGATTGATTAAAGATGGTCTTTCGTCCTGTGTTTGAAAGAAAAAAAAATCACAATATTAAATGCAACTCCAGGCTTTCTGGTGGTCATTTCTGAGAAATTTTGTTAAGACTGTTCAAGTAACCTTGGAGAAAATGGTTGTCGAATGTTTAATTGTCAGAAAAAAAAAAGCAAAGAGAATTAAACGTCAAGACCCAAACCTTGGCAGCAAACACCTCTTTTAGACTTTGTTTCCCTGTACGGGGACGGGGGCTAATTATTTTGTGTAAGTTGAACATGTATAAAACCTACCCCACGTTTCTTTTTATACAAAAATCGTATTTTTCAAATGCTGAGGGGTCAGTTTTCGTAAAAAAAAAATACCCAAGGTCATTTGTCCACTGAGTCACTATTGGACATTCAGTTGACTGAAATTTGAAGTTTCATCCTGCCCTGCGAGGTTTGTGGGTTGTCACTAATCCGGCGAACATCAAAGCAGTGATTTCAAGTATAATTTTATATGAAAAACAGTTTTAAAACGATCCATTTAATTCAATTAAGTTAACCTTTGATAATATCTTTTACAGGTATTTGCTCATTATAACAAACGTGTACTTTATTTACTAAGCTTTTTAACTAACTTTTAAATTAACTATACATGTAATTAATCAATCATGCAATTAAAAACTTTACGTAGGCAGGCTCCTGATCATGATTTATTCATTCAGAATGAATTCACATGACTTTTAAGGTGGTCTCTTTAATTATTTTTTTTCTATCTTTTCTGCAAATCGATAGGCTAGGTGGGGCAATCGTGTGTATAATTTTTTCATCATGCGTTTCAATGGGTCCTGACGGTATTTAGGAACAAGAATTATAAAATGGAAATAATACATCATACATGTAGATTGGGTGAAAGTAATGTGCTTTATGTAAAAATAATTCTGTTACGGCATTTTCAAGTTAATAAAATCATTTAGTAAATTACTTGGATGAAAACAAATTGTTTTGATGGGATTTTTAAATCAACGATTAACCATTGTACGTTGTCGAACAGTACCCCTTTTATATAAGGAAACACTTTGCTAATATTAATATCTCGAGGAATATAAACTTCGGGTTTCAGAACAAAGTCGAATGTAGTCCCTTGTATGAATTTAATAATATAGATTGTAGGTAAGTTTTCAGATATATTGTGAACTAGGGGGAAGAAATCTCGTATTTTTTTTTTTTTTTTTTATTGAAATTAGATTCAACTGCTTATAACTGTAAGATGCAGTATGTGGTTAATGCTTAAATGCAAATGCAGTAAAATTTAAATTAAAACTTAGTGATCGGTGGGTTTAAATAAAATCATAATTACTAGTATATTGAATATCGAATTTTACGTATATATGTGACTTTGTTCTAGCAATCTCAGATATGCTCTTCCTGTTATATTAGAATATCATTGAAATAATGAATTCAAAATTCCTCTGATTGTAACCTACATAAATACCAGAATATTTCAGCAGAAGATCAACGGGTAAACCATTGTGTTCTGATGTAACCTTACTTTCCTGTGCATTATACACTTCCGTTCCGATTTTTATGGATTATATCAATAAAAAGTTCAATTGGAATACTGGGAATAGCACAGAAATCGAATCTCCGTCCTCAATTGTTTTGCTAAATTGTTTAAAAGTTGACGTAAGAATATCAATCAAAATAATCTTGTTGATTTACAAGTTAGATAGAAATACTTTTTTTGCATTTTAAATTTTCATATGAAATATGAAGAAAAAGAACAGTATTCAATCTCGAAAGTCCAATGAAACGATACAAATTTGGAGCAACGCAGCACAGTTAAGGCTGCAGTAAGGAGGCGGGACCTAATTTATACGGGAGATGCTTACTATGACATCACACAAAAATATAAGTTCTTCAAATTACCACAAAATGAAATGATTTGCTATTATAAATTTATGAATAGCTTTAAACTACATCAATTCTAACTAGTGCATGCATTATTGTCGTTTGTTAAATCCCACACAGCAATTTTTAAACAATTCACTGATCGCAATGCACTTGTCAATGTGACGTCATATCGGAAAATTTGACGCAGTTTGTATGCAGTGAGAGGCGGATCAAGTAATATTTATACAATTAAAAATGCATTTTATAATTAAATAAAATATAAATTGTAGATATATAAGAAGCCATTAACTTGGATGCGATGTCTGTTTTATGATTTTATTCATATACTTCCCGTACAATCCCTAGACAAGCGATACTGTCGTATATTTGTATGCAGATTCATTGAAGGGTAATAGAAGGGTCTTAATAAATCGATATATTGCAAGGGCATACCCTCAATGAATTATGACAAACTTTTACACATAAACTCAAGAAGTATGAAGATATTTGAAAAGTGCTGCGAACCTGTTGAAATCTTGTAAATGAATTAATTATATCTACATTTAATGTACTTGACCAGCAAAATATTCAACATACGGTCTAACAAATGTAATTTTAGCAATTAGATAGTAGAATCTATATAGGTTCGCAGCACTTTTCACAAACTACAAAGAGTGCTGAAAATAATTATATGTTAAACTTAGACTTTTAACTTGGTTATGCCCTTGCAATATTCGCAGCTATGTTAAGGCTTCCCGAAGCTTTAAAATGTGCTCAAATCATAATATGTCATTGCGAGGTCGGTTTTGGTTTTAATTTATAAGTATTGAACTTTAGTACTTCCAATTTATATACGGGGTTTCCTCGGCTATATATTAACATATTTGTTATGATATCACATGACTTTGTTGATCACGTGACGGCCTTTTATAATTTTTTGAAGTGTTTCATATAAATCGCTTCGGCGCAGCTGATTAACACAATAATTATTAACATTTTGTTATATAAATAAACTCATCGTATCCTTGTGTATCCGAAATGTGCTTGGGAAAAGTAATAGTATTACTTGGGTACAAAATATTTCGTGAGAAATTCAACTTACCTACAAATTTGAGGGTATTTTCCACACAATATCGTAATCTGTATTAAAAGAAAGCCAACACACATTTTTCCTAAGCAAGATTCCGTTAGAGACCAACCTCTTCCATCAGAATTTCACAAAAATTCTCAGATTAATCCTCATTAATCACCTGCGCCAGAATCTTTTATGCACACAAAATAAATTCTACCTCCAACCACGGGTATAAAACAGAGTACATTTCAAAAGTATATTTTCATAAGCATTTTGAACATGCGGAATTTCAATCAAGGGTAGGTAAGCGGTGTATTTTTAAAATAATCGGACATAGAAGACTTAGAAAACCTTTAACGATCCGTGAATTTTGCAATAGCTATGTAGCATTTTACATGTAGTTTGAAATAAAGTGTTAAGTTCATGACACTCTCCCCGTCATAACACCTCACGTTTGCAGTGACTTGACGTCATTTTCCATTATGACGTCATATTTTGGTAGTTCAGAGATGTGAAGGACCAGAGTGCACTGTGATATTTCTTCGGGAAGCCTTAACCTACCTGCGTTAGAATTTATAGTTGACCTCAATACTTCAGGTATATTTGCTAAAATCACGTGACTGCCACATCACGTGACAAGTTTTAATAAGAAATCTAATCGTCCTCAACATTTAGTTTTCAACCACATTGCATTTGTCCGATAATAGTAAAGTCCTAAAAAGAAATGCCCATCCTTGTAAAGAATGTATTTTCTATCTAAAAAATTCGCCGATATTTCCATTTGACACCTTGACTGTGCTGCGAAAGTCGTTTTTTTAACAGCTGAGTGGTGGGGGATTTCCAAATTGATCCACAGCCCCCAATTAACATACACGAGTCACACTATTATCCAGGAAGACGTGTCACTGGGTACCTCAGCCTTCCAAATGCTGCTAACTTCTCCAAGAGAAACCAGTACAATTACATTTACTTAGCCAGACAGAAACTTCAACCTGAAATTGAAAACCTCCGTCTGAGGAATGCCCTTCTACGACAACAATTGAAAGATTTCAATAAAAAAGAATTATAACAAATTTATTTTCATGTTTACTGAAAATAATTTAGATTTGATAATGGAAATATTATAATGAATAAGTGTTAACTCTAGAAATGATTCATTGTTATGTGGTTTCTGTATGCAGTACGATCCAAATTGTCAGGTACACGGTTGTTATTTTTTTTTATCAGCAGCATCAAACCGTTAAAATCTTGCGAGCCCTCTCTGGTCACATCCTTATCTCAGAATGTAGTACATGAAAACGTCTTTTCCATTGTCCTATGATTCTCTCAACAATGCATCTCGTCACCGTGTGTGATCTATGAATGGAAAATAATGGATTTATGACACATGAAATAAGGAAAGTAAGGGGGCGGGGTGGAGTTCAGATTCAAACTGGAGAATGTATATCAAATTCTTAAATCAGTTATTTTCTACGAAAATAACGTTTTCATTTTTAGTGTACTTTTCAGTTAATTGGGTTTAATTCATTTATTCCTCAGGCAAAAGTAAAATTCAATTTTCAAGTCCGTAGGAAACAATTTCAAGTTATCAGCGTAAATTAGACTGGAATATTTATCAGAATCGTATACATTTCCCCATCGTCAAAACCACTCAATATTGCATACGCGCTTACTAAGTGAACATATGCGAGATTGACCATAGGTTTCCGACTTAAAAGTTCTCTTAGGGTCTCGGGTTCTTAACTCGACTTAACAACATTTGTTGAAATTAAACGATTGATAAGAGAATAAAGATCACACACACCCCGCCCCCTAATTCGACGCATGTTTTCTATCATAGTAAAATAGTAATAGAATTTATAGTAGGTAATGATTATTAGGAAACACGTGTTGATAATAATGACTTGAAGGTACAGTTTCTGGACACATTTGTTATAAATAATTTCCAATGATATTGATAACTTTTCCTTTCAAGAATAATTCTTAAATCGCATGTTATGAATGAGAAAATCAACGACCGTGAAATTTATGAATCATCTTGAAATGTGTCGACATAGAAAACCGTGAAAAAAAAAATGGAATGAAACAAGTTTATAGTATATGATTAAATAAACACATATTTACCAATTGTATCTTCTTTCCTACTGAGTTGCAGGGTTAAGGAATGGAGTCGGTAACCAGTTAGTACAAGGATATTAACCACTGTCGCCGAGTAGATGACATTTGACAGGAATTATTCCCAATTTGCTTATGCCACTTTCTCGCAAAATTCTTGCGTCATGTGTTGATCCAGGCTTCTTGGCGACAATGTCCAGTATATGGCAAAGTGGGTCGATGGCAAATTGCACATTAATACTATGGTAGTTTTTGCGATTTACGAATTCTTCCTTATTAACTGTAGGACGCAGTATACTAACATGGTCCTCGTGAAAGCACTCCAGGGAAATTGGCTATTGCGTGAAAGTCTGTTTGATGCCGGTGATTTGACTGAGCGTCAGTGGGAAATTGTATTTGTACCTTCGTATGATATGCGGTCGGGTTAAGGCTATAGAAACCCTCTGTACAATTCTGGACACAGTTCATTGGTGAATTTTGAAGTCATCCCCGTTAAATCACTGCATTTTTCCTGTTGCAAAATAGCGAAGAGCTAGCATGACTTGTAAATTAGCTGTTATTCTAATTCGACTTTTTGCTGGTAAAAAGAAATCGTCAATCAGCGTCGCGATGTGTTCAATCCCTTGTCTGTTAAATGATAGCGTGTGATAAGCCCTACATTATTATATTCTGTAAAGGGATCTACCTAAAGGGATCTAATCTCTGCTTAAAACCAAGACGTTGTCTTTGCTGTCTGGTAGCCATTTTTGATATGGTAAACAAAATGCTTAAAAACTTAAGACAAGGTGGGGTGTTGTTTAAATTTAAGCAAAATTCTAAGATGCAATCCACTTACAACGCTAAGTGATGTGCTAATTATAAGTAAAACGTAACTCTACTTAGCGTAAATCGACACTTAAGAATATGCTTTAGCAGTGTTACAACAAATGTAATACAACGAAGATTGTAATAAACCGTGATTATTGTATTTTGTGTTACTACATTTTGCGTCGAGATCAACGCAAAATGTAATAACGCAAAATGTAGAAATAGACTTTATAGGATTATTACATTTGCGTCAAGATCAACGCGAAATGCAACAGCACAAAATGTTATAGCACACTTTTTGGTTACTCATGGTGATAGTAATTTTCAAATGAGTAGTGAATGAAGAAAAGAAACGGAAAGAAAATTAAACAGAAAAAAATAAACATATGCTAATTCTAATTTCACTAGCCATTGAAAATCAGTGGATATTCAAATCATAGGTGTAACAAATAAGAAACGTACGTTCACGTGTGTGTGTGTGTTGGGGGGGGGGGGGGTGAAGGGGGGGTTATTGGGTAGTTATTTCAATGATCTGTGTATCAGTGTTTTTTTTATTTATTTATTTTTTTCTTCTTTTTTTTTTTTTTTTTTTTTTTTTGATTGGCACATGCATGGAATTTAGAAAATAATATCTTAGATTTTATTAGCCATTTAAAATCAGATGATTTTCAAATCATAGGTGTTGTAAATACATGTAATAAACATGCGTATGTGTTTGTGTGTGTGTTTGTGGGGGGTGGTGTAATTTCGTTTGTCTTTGTATCAGTTTATTTTTGCACATGCATGAAATTTGGAAATAATCTATCAATTTGTACTGACAGGTGTAAATATAGCGGGGAGGGGTTTATTGACTCTCTCTCCCCAATAATAAAAGGGATAGTTTCTGCATCTGCATAGAGATACAATGATCAACATACAAAGGACCCTCCCCCCTCTTCTCTCCTCGCCAGGCATACACACACACAAACACCTCTAATTTGCTAATCAATGTAAATACATGTATGCACGTTGTAAATGCATATCAAGATGTTTTAATGGACCCATGGTCAATCTATGGTAATTAATAATGTCAGCGGTCGGATATATGCAGATTGGTTTATAAGTAGACATGTAAATCAAAGTTAAGTGAATGTTTTACAAGTATCCAATAAGAATGGTCGAAACAGAGTTAGGAAACATTAAGATTTACGTAAAAGCTGTAACGTTTGCTTCATTATCATAGGTCTGTTTCTCTATTTAGCAAAGCGAGTTTACCCATTGTTATATGTTTTAAAAAATCCATTTTGAATGCTTTTTTGCGTTGAACACAATGTAAATAAAAATTATATTTTGTTTCATCATATTTTGTTTCATTACATTCTGCGTTGAGGACAACGCAAAAAATAAATAACGTAAAATGTAACAAGGAAAAAAGAGCATTCTTACCATTTGCGTTAATTCCAACGTAAAATGTAATAACGCAAAATGTAATAATCCCAGTTTATAACATTTTGCGTGGTTATTACATTTCGCATTGTAACATAGCAGAATAAGAATTTCTATGCATACGAATACTGATTTCCAACTTCTGTATTAAAATTTCATCAGCCTTATTTGTGTAGAAATCATTGATACACCTAAGCGTATCTGTTGTTTTATCCATCTATTTCATTTCATAGAACGTTTGTGTTTTAAAGTTTTCAAAGCATTCATATTCTAAGGTTAAGAAAAGAATCTTGATACATAGTGAAATATTGCTAGATATTCGATAACGCTTTAAATTTTGCTCTTTTCTTTAAGACTTAATGTTAATTAATTATTTTGATTTATGAATGGCGCTGAATTATTGGCAATATTTCCAACATACTCGTTTTCAGATATACACTGTACATATTAATGGAATAAAAAATCTGAATGCACTTTCCAATAGATGGTGATACTTTTCATGTTATATAAACTGTAAATATGGCATATTAAATATTTATATCAGTACATGAAAATATACCAATATTATCGTTTACATTCCATGTATAGTTATTCGAATTTTCATTAATATTACAATAGTTATACATTGCAGGGTTTCATTCGCATTGAACAACGCCATTTTGATGACAGACTTTGGTCAAAAGTTAATAGCAATATTTTGTATTTCCTATTCTCAGCTTTGAAGCAAAGCTACATTTGGTGTGTACATGATAGATACTTCATATTTGAAGAGATGCTATTGAATTTTGAGAACATTTGCATATGAATGAAAGTCTCAGGGCCGTCATTTTTAAAATAGGAGCTCTGCAGTGGAATTCATGGCCTTGGCACATTTCTAATTAACGGATGGGGAATATCAAAATGTAATTGTGTACTAGGTACACGTATCTTATATACATGTATCTATACTATTATTATTTTATTTTTTATTAAAATTTAACAGAGGGCATAATTCTTAATTTAGGTAGATGTATTTTGAACATCATGTTTTATGGAATATCAAAATCTCTACAAGACAAATCGTTCTTTTTCTCAATAATATCGCTAAAGATTAAATTTTACTTTAAAAAAATATTCTTTAAAAAATTCATTTCTCTTCGTTTCTGACCATCTTATGAATATCTTATGATAAATTCAAAAAAAGAAAAAAAAAAAAAAAGAAAAAAAAAATCCTAAAAATTTCGATTGTTTTTACAGAGCTTAGTTATGAAGACCATTCTAATATACTCAGTTAATTCAAAGTCAGTTTAAGAGACAAATGGACTTTTATTTCCTTTTGCTTATATTTTGGATAGTTATTGGTGATATTTGTCCTAAAACACTCATTTTCAATGAGATATTTTTATTTTTTTTATAAACACTAAGTCTTTATGAACTACAGTATTTTATAATGTGCCGTACATGTATATGGAATTGTCTATATAAGCGTATTTTTCCGACGTTTTTAAAAAGATAAATCTTGGTTGATACATTTTTTGTTAACAAGCATAGATAACAATGTTATATTTTGACTTTAAAAGCTGAGCTTCATTGCGTTCTCTAAATTTTATACCTTATATATTTATTATATGTAAATCTTATTCGGTATAATTTTGATGCACCAGATCTGCATTTCCACAAATTATGACTTCATTGATGCTCGTGCAGAAGCGTTGGAAATCCGAAATATTTACATGTAAATAATAATAAAAAAAATAATAAAGAGCTGAAAAAGGGGAGGATGGCAAAGACTGGAGCCAAATACGTCGAAGGATTAAAGCTATGCATGGGGGAGATAATCCTTAATTTTGAAATAACAATCTAATTTTTACCACAGCAATTACATATATATCAATATTTTAAACCTAGTACCGAAGTACTTAGCCAGCGGCGGATCCAGATATTTCATAACGGGGCGGGGGGGGGGGCGCAGTAGAAGGCAGGGGTCTAGGCGCTGCATTGAAGTCCCCAAGCGGGTCCAGGACAAAGCCCTAATGGGGTCCGGGGGCGAATCCCCCGGAAACTGACGAATTCTAACAAAGAGGTGTTTTTCCTCGTGATTTTAGGGTAATACAAACAAAATTTCAAAAAAAAAAAGCAAACGGGGGGGGGGGGATGCAGGCCCGGCGCGCCGGCGCTGGTTCCGGCTCTGCCAGCTTCTGGGCTGTAGAGACCCTCGGGGTCTAACAAGTCCACAAGTAGAGGCCTCTACACAGGCGTCATAATGTAAATCTTATATGGTACCAGATGCGCATGTCGACAAATTTCATGCATGTCTCTTCAGCGATGCTCATGCCGAAGTGTTAGCAATCCGAAATATTTAAATAATAATAATAATAATAAAAAACTTTCAATTTCCAAAACGAGGCAAGCTATTGAAAAACAAGTTGATGAAATAAGGATATCAACAGTCTCTTTTGAAGTCATCATTTCGAAAGTTTTATGGTCGATACGGTGATCCTGTCAACAAATGAATTTATCATTAAGTCAAATGCTGACTGACGTTTTTCATACTAATTGTTAGGCTATTATTTTCACACTGAATTATCAACAGGTTTTTCCGTTATTCCCCGATCATATGACAAGGAGCACACGGGGGGTGTGACCGGTCGACGGGGGATGTTTACTCCCCTGGCACCTGATCCCACCTCTGATGTCTTTGAATTATTTCAAGGGACTTCTGAGCTTGATTACTGTTCGTTATCTCAAAATTTAATTTGTTGATGAAGATCAATGTTGAACATTTTAATGCTTCTTGGTGACATTTTGAGTTGATTGTCATTACTCCTTAACGTTCGTTGATCTTACCGGTTATTAAAATGCTTTCAAGTTGTTCTCATGTTTCCTCTCCAACCCATTTTATTGAGATTCTTTTGTCACAAACCGCAATTCGCCTAAAGTGTTATTATAGTTTTCTTGTAGCATCAAGTACAGTGGCTGCAACGTTATTGTTGACAACTTACACGAAAGATCACGTTACACGAACGATTCCGCACGATTAACGCACGATAAAATCTGTTACACGAACGATCCTTCACGCACACGATTCTACACGTTACGCGATCTTACACGATTGCTAACGCAAACGCACGATTCTTCACGCAAAATAGTTCAAATTCTTTAGGAATGGATATTTTCAAAACGAAATAAGGTTTAATACTATTTCAGATTTCAAATAATTATTGATATTATTTCAGCGACTTTGAAAAATGAAGGGAGAAAAAAATAGAAATGGATATTTCTGGAGCTAAATACATGTAAGACTTATGAAATATTTTAGGAATGACTCTAATTCTTGGCCAAATTATTCGAGTATAACCTGGTTTGGGTCAGTTTACGCTTTATAATCCGCGAAGCGGATTATAAAACAGCGTAAAATGACCCAAACCAGGTTATACTCGAATAATTTGGCCAAGAATTTGAGTCATTCCTTATAATTTAATTTTAAAATCATTAAATAACTATGGGTGTAAAATTTCGTTACTTTTTATCAGTTCAAATTTGCCGCTCAATAATACAACCATAGTAACGGAAGTGATGGGAATCGAGGGGAGGTAAAAACTGATACATAGGCATAGCAGCCATGTTGTTTGGTTACATGTGGTAAGATCGCAAAGCGGATTGTAAAACAGCGTAAACTGACCCAAACCAGGTTATACTCGAATAATTTGGCCAAGAATTGGAGTCATTCCTTATAATTTAATTCTAAAATCATTAAACAACTGTGGGTGTAAAATTTCGTTGCTTTTTATTAGTTCAAATTTGCCGCTCAATAATACAACCCTAGTAACGGAAGTGATGGGAAGCAAGGGGAGGTAAAAACTGATATATAGTCCTAGCAGCCATGTTTTTTGTTTACATGTTGTAAGATCCGAGTTACTGTTTGAAGCTAAAGGTACATTTATTAAATCTGGAATTTTCCATGAATCCCGAGGACTGGAAATGAGAGGATTGCATGGATACAGACGATTCAGCTGGTTGTCAGGGGGGGGGGGGGGGGTTGTCCCCATACCAAACCAGGTTATACAGAAATAATTTGTGTTCCTTTTTGGATATTAACCAATCAGAGGCTAGAATACAAACAAAATTTAATTATAAATAATTATTTACGTAATTCTCCGATTTAAGAAAACTGATTTTTTTTTCGTTCTATCAGATGTACATGTAGGTGGGCCGTGAGTTTTGATTGAATTGGATTTCATTATATGCAGATACATTGTAAGGATATGTTTGAAAAAAAAATGGCATGAAAATGAATTAAATTATGTTATAACCATGTTTCCATTTGTGAATCTCTAAAATCAACAATTATTTTACAAATCATTTATTTGCAGAAATTATGAAAATATTTAAAAGTAAGCTCCAGCGATAAACACTGATAGACGAAACCCCGACAATCATGTCGTGTACATGTACATTCGCCGACTTAATATTTATGTAAGCATTGAGAATTGTTTATTTATTTACATGTATTTGTAAAAATATCTATTTTTGATTTATTGATTTTAAAAATATCTTAACCATAATTAGCAGTAAACATAATAAACATCAGAGAAAAAATACTTAAACATCTAAATACGGTTTATCACAAAAAATCACGCTATTTGACGAAAACACAATATTGTACGACTTACTATATTGCTCATTTTCAAGCGATAATTAGTTCGTTCTGCTTTCAATTAGGTAAATCGCGCTTCATATATATTTTATTTGGATTAAAAAAGGGAAAAAAAAACAACAGACAAGCGAAATGCTTGTATAACAAATAACATTCCGATAAAAACTTACAAAACGAAATTTACACGTTTCTTAACGTACGATCACGCACGATTAAAACCGCAAACGATCGAGTCTGATACACGCACGATCTCTCACGTTACACGAACGATCACGCACGTTACACGAACGATTCTACACGATTGGTTTGTCAACAATAACGTTGCAGCCACTGTAAAACACAATGAGCTTGAATAAGTAAAATATTTGAATATTTTTTTTTTGTCCATTATAAATCATAGTTCTATAATATTACATTCAATCAAGGCATATCTAAACCTTTGGTTAGTTTGTTTACCATGCATGTGTGGAGAATCCTCACCCTACAGAAAAAAAAAATCTTCAGTAATGAAGACTCGTAAACAATCTGACTTTGATGATCACTTGAAAGTCATTCAAAATTATAAATCTCAAGTCACTTAAATTTAGAGTTCATTCCAGACAAAATGGAAATCGGCCAATCATTTAGCTTCCTCATTTCTTAATTTACAGATTATCTCTTCATATTTGAAGTGCAATTCTGCTATTCACGTGTAGTGTTTTAAAAGGGAATTTTAAATGGTATATTTTTCAAAACGATTTCTTACACATTTTGTCATGAATTCATGATTAATACACATTTGGTTTCCTTTTCTGGATGCTAATACATCTGTTCCGCATGTGAAATGATTTAAAAGGAAATATTAATGATAATTATATTAAACGCGTTTCCTTCATCCATTTTGACATAGCTTGAACAATATTTTGATCCTGACATTTTAAATCTGCTTAAGTATAATAAGTATTGTTTAAATTATAGTTTTGGTTTTTAATGAAACACTTTTTAAACGAATTATTTGTAATTTTATTTCTTCACCCGATATGTTTACATAATTTATTTGAGAACATGTCTATGAAAACATGTCTGAACGCCTGTCTTCGTTTTAAGCGTATAAAAAAAATATATAATAATGAATATATCTTTGATTAAAAATAGATAAATAGTTAATTCCATTAATTATCTTTCAGAGTGGATTATATTTCAAAATCCAGTGTATTTCTAATTATCCGTGATTCGTTGATTTCCTCGTATACAGGCACAGTCTGACTATCTATGGAAAAGACGTCGACCTGTCTCATATTCACAATCATTTTCCTATGTTTAAAAAATCTAACAAGGTGAAAAATTAAGACAATCAGTAAGGTGATTGTGAACATAGAGCCAGAGCTGATGATGGCTATCAACACTGTCGTATTAGTTGACTTTTGTCTGTGCTTCATATCTGTAGATTGTGTTTTCGTTTGGGTTTCTTTTAACACAGGATTATTTGATACTAAGCTGTCAAAAAGATTATCAGGATCTGCAAACCATAGAAGAATTTCAATGTACATTAATAATTTAAAACATTTCTATTGAATTCTCAGATAAATGTTGTTATATTTCAGGATCATTTATTTTTATTCTTCATATAGAAAGATCCTCTGAAGCTATTTTCCCTGCAAAACACATTCTTCAATTCTAAGTAAATTGATGCTATGCAATCTTATTTTTTCTTAAATTTAAAAGCTATCAGAACGTTTTTTTTTATTTATTTATTTATTTTTTTTATTTTTTTGGTAGTAAAAGTATCGGTTCATCTATTATATATAATTATGCTATTTTAATTCATAGATTATAAACAGCGGTTGTGCAAATATACGTTTAAGAAACAATCTATACCTTCAGTAGATCCTAAGCATTCGCCTGTGATATGATGACAAGTACTATTACATTTTTGAGGACAAATATTCTCACACTCCGCTCCGTAAAATCCTGCTGTGCATACTTCAGAGCAGTTAATACCCATATATCCTGTTGGACACTCTGTAAATTTAAGAAAACGTAAGCGTAAATATTACATTGCATCGATAAAAGTCTCAAGTAAAATATATGCATTTTTCTCGATATATATGACGCCTTAAACATATCATGACTAATTATATACATGTAGATTAAATGACCTTTTGGTTAAAGAAATACAGAAAAGAGCAAAATAAAATATTATTTTACAAGGTTTAACTTCTTCAGAGAAAAAAGAGGCTGAATTTCATAATTATAATATCTATAGGATAATTTTTTTTTTCTGGAACATAGAATAAAAACATTTTCAGCAGGATGGAGGATATGTGAAGGGGAATTCAAATCGTCAGCTTCCCTTACTAATGCAGCAATTTACCCTTATCACCTGCATATGGGGTGTATATCTCTCAATTGATTCGATACGCAAGGACATGCTCTACGTATAAACAATTTCTAAAACGAGGCAAGTTATTGACAAACAAGTTGATGTAACAAGAATATCAACAGTCTCCTTTAAAGTCATCATTTTGTAATTTTTTTTTTTTTTTTTTTGGTCTATACAATGACCTTGTCAGCAAAACAATGTATCATTAAGTCATATGCTGACTTATGTTTTTCTACTCATTGTCAGGCCATTATTTACACAATGAATTGGCGACGGATTTTTCCGTTAATTACCAATCATGACAAGGAGCACACGGCGGGTATGACCGGTCGGCAGGGGATGCTCACTTCTCCATGGCACCTGATCCCACCTCTGTTTTTGGAAGTCCCTGTTTGCTCTGCTCCCGATGTGTATTTTTTAATGGACTTTGAGTTTGAATACTGTTCGATATCTCCATATTACATAATTTTTCTCTTTTTTAAGCTAAAAAATAAACAGGAAAAGTACAGGTTTGAGGTTTTTTTTGCATTCCCTTCACATTGTTTCTTTCAAAGGAAATTTCAGGAATTCATTTTTTCTCCATTTTTTGGAACATAACAAAAGAAAGGAAGATAATCATTTGAAGAAGTAGCAAAATACACTAAAAGCATGGGATTTAAGGATGAAAGTGCAGCGTACTAAAACAACAGTGTGTGTTGAAAGTAGATGTCTCTGTTTGAATTTCTGATGTACTGATCAGCGACGGATGTGAACAAATGTGAACATATTTCTGATTTAAGTAGGTCCACCTTGTTCATTCGTATATCTAAGCAAAAAGCACTTACTATCGCAAGAGTTAATGCTGGAATCCCAGTAGAAATCCGCACAACATTTACTTATACCCGTCAATCTAAGGAGAGCAAAAACTAATACATTTAAAACAAAACTACACAAATTGATATAGTACAAAATGTTAAGCATTTTAAAAATCAAAAAGAATTACAAACCATGGCATTAAAATAAAACCATAAATTTATGGACAGTAACTCCTTCCAAGGGAACATATCGAAACATTCAAACCAGATTGTTTTCTTTAAACCATTGTGTACACCAAACAAATATATATTTGCATTGTTTAAGCACATTTGTAAATGATTTATAGACAATAATGATTATAAAAAAAAAACCCAATACTTACATTTCTTTGCATGTATATTCCGTAGAACCTTCATCGGAACCAAAAATCTTAGGACATATGAGTATACAAAGCCATAAAACATTACCCTGATGCATCATCTTATCAGAAAAATGTATTTAAAATGGGATAACGTGTTCACCTTCCTCATTCAGAACGAATATGTTTATACTTGTATTTCCGCTTAAAACATAACTAGAGTTATTTTTGTGCGAGCCACCATAACCATATATATTTTCTCCTGTTTTTTATCGAGGAGTCCCTGTCGCAGTCCCTTAGACTATTTTATCATTATCTGACAAAAGCAACTGGTAAATGTCATGTTGTTGGACAGATCAAACACAGTACTTGGAGGCAAGTTCCAAAAATATATATATATATATATATTTCAACGGAGATATTTCTGGCATAAAAGATTTACCAAAGGGGTATAGTTCATATCACAAAATTTGTTTGGTATTAATTTATTTGGCAAACTTTCTTTTTCTATGCTGTTTATTTACTTAAGAGAAATCTGAAAGAGAACTGCCATAAAGAGACATTTAACAGCTCTTTGTTTACTTAGGACATTGTAAAAATTCTAAGTGTCACAAACACAAACCTATTTTACTGGGATTTAACAACTAAAGGTGAAATCCATTTTACAGAATGAAATATTTATTTGTGGTCTGGTCTAGTCGTTAATGCAATTAATTCATTTGGCGTATTTTTTCGGTATTTATTGGTTCTATTCACACTTGATATTAGTATCACCTTACATAGAACTCTGACGTCACTTAACCTATTCATCATCGGTCTTTGCTGAATCTCCCAGTTTGCACTCACAGATTTACCTATCAACAAATTGAAGCTGCAAAAAACATTCTAACAATAGATGAATGAAATTTTGAATAGCTTGAATTAAAGATTTAAAATATATCCGCAGAAGAGAAGGATTAGAGGCATTTATATGCCTATGGCTTAATTAAAATCCATGGTATGATAAATACAATTTTATGAAAACTATTGTTTAGGGGAAGGAGTTTTTTGTGTATGGGGGAACGAAAAATCAAATCTACAACGTATTTTTTTCGAATTATCGTATCTGCGAATATGGATTTCTTCTCTAAATCACTGAAGTATCTCCAGTTTTCATAATGGCACTAGCTCTAACGTTTTCCTAGCATGTAAAATATCAAAATCGTGAAAAAGCCTGAAAAACGTTAGACACTTCGGACTGATAAAACCCAAAAGACAGCTGCATGTTTTTACGGAAAAAAAAAGAAAATAAAAACTCTAAACTTTCAGTGAAAATACAGGTTATCGATATATGACGACTGGAAGTGGGCTCAATTTATTGCTTTAATTAGATGATAATAACCCACAGGACAAAGACGCGAGTTCGCAGCTATGTTAAGGCTTCCCGAAACTTTAAATGCGCTCAAAACATAATAGTTCATTGCGAGGTCGGTTTTGGTTTTAATTTATAAGTATTGTACTTTAGTACTTCCAATTTATATAGAGGGTTCCCTCGGCTATATATTAACATGTTTGTTATGATATCACATGATTTTGTTGATCACGTGACGGTCTTTTATAATTTTTTGAAGTGCTTCACATAAATAGCTCCGGCGCAGCTGATTAACACAATAATTATTAACATTTTGTTATATGAATAAACTTATCGTTTCTTGTGTACCCGAAATGTGCTTGGGAATAGTCATAGTATTACTTGGGTACAAAATATTTCGTGAGAAATTCAACTTACCTACAAATTTGAGAGTAATTTCCACACAATATCGTAATCTGTATTAAAACAAAATCATCACACATTTTTCCCAAGCAAGATTCAGTTAGAGAACAACCTCTTCTTACAGATTTCCACAACAAATCTCAGATTAATCCTCATTAATCACCTACGCCAGACTCTTTTATACACACAAAATAAATTCTAGCTCAAACCACGGGGTTTAAAATAGAGTACATTTCAAAAGTATATTTTTCGTAAGCATGTTGAACATGCTGAATTTCAATCAAGGGTACGTAAGCGATGTATTTTTAAAATATTCAGACATATAAGACTTAAAAAACCTTTAACGACCCGTGAATTTTGCAAAAGTTATCTAGCATTTTACATGCAGGTTGAAATATAGTGTAAAATTCATGATACTTTCAACGTCATAACACCTCAAGTTGGCTTTGACTTGACGTCATTTTCCATTATGACGTCATATTTTCGTAGTTCAGAGAAGTGAAGGCACAGAGTGCACCGTGATTTTTTTATGGGAAGCCTTAACTTACCTGCGTCATATTATGCTTCAAACTTATTCAAAGTTAAAAAAAACTGCGAATATTGGATCAATGCAATGCACTAAATACTGTCTTCAGTAATATTTCTGAAAAATGGCGGGAAAAAATTCATAGCACTGAAAGTACAGAGAGGAGTCGATTATAATGACTGTTTCAATAAAATCTAATGTATGAAACCTTGTTCGCAACTTTGCAAATTTTCTACATTGATGCTTCATAATATAATTTGATATGCGAGAATAAAATGATTAAGACAATGTCACGATTATAGATATTAAAAAAGAGGTAGGGCTTGTTTTGACTTGACCATAACTTTGCATGTCATGCATAAAATCGTGTAACGTCAATAATATAAGACGTAAAAGATTGTTTCTCTGGATTTCAAAAAAGTGTAGCCTCACTGGGGTCCGCTAGAGAAACCAAACTCTTTCAAAAACCGATCAAATAAACTTAATTTTCCGTCGAAATATAGTTGAAGTATTGCCGACTCGGCGTTAATAATAATCAATAACAATAATATAAGTATTTTTCCTGATTTTGTTTAAAAATGCGAAAGCAATTTAGCTATTAATCAGAATGTGATACACTTTATGAAATCCACTCCTTTATATATAATTTATGAATTAATAATTTTTAAGTGCACATTTGAATTTACAAATAGAGAAATGGTGTACGTTTTGATTATTTGCATAGCGAAAACAATACGGCAGATTTTTATTCAATGCATAATATACATTTTGTCAAGAAAAAAAAAAAAAGAAGAGATTAAAAAAGATATCCGCAGGTATGTTAAGGCAGTACCCAGATCATATTTCGGCGAAATTAGACTTTTTTCGTAAAATGTAACATTGATAAATCGGAAAAACCATAGATAAAACATTTACTATTATTATCCATTGTATAGACGTCATTGAGTCTTAGGCTAAAAGAAGCACTCCACTACGACGTCATCACGTGACGTCTATAAATAGAAAAATTGCCTTAATGAAAAAGTGAAATGTTCAACACTACCCCGGAGACAATTCATTTCTTTTAGTGAAAATAATTATGTAAAAACATCACTGGGCCATGAAAAGTGCTGCTAGAATCCTACTCTCCTGACACAGAAAAAAAAATATTCCAAAGTTTCGCATGAAACCTTACCAAAATTTTTACATTTTATACATACAATCAAGGAATTTTTATCAATTCATGTTAACCATACGATTCTAGCAGCACTTTCCACGTACTATAGAATACAAGCTTTCGATACAAACAAAAATTATATTTCAAAGTATGCGGCGTAGTGTTGAACTTTTGCATCTTTGTTGTTATAGAACGACAGAGGAACGGCTGATCGGGATTTCAAAGCACTGACTATGTTCATTATAAGAAAACATGATAAGAATATATCAGCGTACCTGATTCTTAATCTTTAATTCCTCATGAATCACACATAACATTCATGGTATATGCCTTAAAACTCCCATTTCATATATTTGTTTACATGAATTCTCATTTCACTCGGCAAATATTTGATCAATAGTTATGACGTCATGGGTTTGGTATTTAACCCCCGTGCTAAATAATTAGCTATTTATACCACCCAAAAACGACAAGTTTTAGTTTATGTTATGTTTTGAATGATTCCATTCTTTTCTTGGACCTGAAATTAAACTTTAAAGATAGATATTAAGAAATCATTATTTCTATAGTTCACATCATACAGCTTACTATGACGTCATATTGTGAAGGCAAGTAGAATATCTCTGGGTGTAGCCTTAACATACCCGCGTCGTCAAATCGGAATATTTTTTTCCTCATTTGGTTGTATCTTTTATTGTGTCCGGAATGGAAATGCAATCTTTTATAAACAAAATGACAAAAAATTAAACGTTCCTTTCGAGTTTGATAATCGAGAAGCTTGATAACAAAATGATACACATGTAGAGAAAAAAAATGTGGTGAAAGAGCTTTAAAGTAAAGAACTAAGTACGTTACGTATTATTCGAAGGCCCACAATTTTTCTTATTTTTATATACACGTTTGAAAAAATATAACTACTATATACATGTAGATGAAGATTGGTAGTTCTGATATATGCATAACAAAATTTCGCAAGTACGTTGATTAGAGGTATTCACAGGATTTAAACATCCGTTCTTTCCGGAAATTGCTATTTTTTCCACTATTTTTACAACAAATTCCCAAAATTGAAATAGTGCACACCCCTCGAGCAAAATAAAGCATATATATTTGAAAATAATTTGATGAAAGACAAGCAAAAATAAGGGTAAGAATTTGCTCGAGGAATGTGCAGTATGTTAATTTTGACATTTCAAGACTATTTCCGGTGGCGGCTACAAAATTAGTGGAAAGACGAATTCTTATCTAGGAGTAATGATAATAGTGTATTTCGTGTAATAATGTTAAAAAAAAAATTATCATTGATTGACCATATCTATATTGCTTATACAAATATATTTGTCATGAAAATAGCATATAAACTAAAAAAAAATGTTTTATAGAAATGATAAATTGCGATAATATTTTCTACAAATAAGCCTTACACTTGATAAATTTGCCAGCAAGAAGGCAAGAGATCAATTTAATATACTAAAGCAGTAAAATAAAAATGTCCAGCTGACAAATGAAATCACTAAAAGTATATTTTGCAGAAAAGAAAATGCTTAAATCCTAGCCTTTATTTTATTTTGCTACTGAAAAGGCCTAGTTGATGTCTGCATTTATGTAAATAAATTACGCAATAAACTTAACGTCACAATAGGTCCCCTTGCAACACATTTTTTATTTATTTATTTATTTTTTTTTTTTTTTTTTTTTGGATTGGGAAGGGCGATAAATTTCCAAACTTTTGGATGCCGTTGGTCAGCACTGATCAGATTAATTAATATTCTGAAGTCTTGTATTTTCAGTCATTTAAATACCAGTGCACGGTTCATGTTTCAATATATTTTCAGATTTTATAATTCCACGCACAATATAAGCGTGTGGCATCTGCATAAGTTTATAATGTAGACATTGTCGATAATATTAATTATGCGTATGAAAACAAAGGCTCATATTTCACCTTGTAAAATTAATTTTTAACCGTGTATTCTACTTAAGATCATTCCAGATATACCAGAGTTGTAATTTCTTATCTGTCGGGGATCCAGTGGGGTTAAAAGAAGACTGGAATGTGAAAGCGACAGAAAGGTCCAAAAAAGAATTTCGGACAAAAAAAAAAATAAATAAAAAGCTGTACCGATGAGGGTTCACTGTTTTGCAAGGTTACCTGTCACTAAATTCTTTCACCCCATTACGGCGGTGTATGTGTATCACACAATTTAATATAGGTATATACTGTGGAACAAAATTATCTGTCAGTGTGGACAAGTCTGAAAAAAAAGTTATTTATCAGGCACGAAGAATCAGGGACGCAGGGCCACTTCCCACTTTTTTCCAAACTTTGAAAATGTTCATTGACAGACTGCCCCACCCCTCTGTTTGCTGTAGCAAAGGTAAAGTTTAGGAATTTATTCAATATGATTAAAATCAGATCTTTGTTACGCTCCGAAATTCTGATGGTCGCTGTACAATCTGATTAAAATCAGATCTTTGTAACGCTCCGAAATTCAGATCATCAGAATTTCGGAGCGTAACAAAGATATGATTTTAATCAGATTGGGAATTTAGTGTATTGGGGGAAAAATTGGTTGTGAAAAAAATTGTGAAAAAAAAGTTTGAACCTACTGAGACACGGGGCCTCGGTTTTTAAGGTCTCATCCGAAAGACCCGCAACTTTTTAAGGTGTCATCCGAAAGACCCGCAACTTTCACTTCAAAGTGCCGCTTGACGAAGGAACACTTAGGTCGGTCGTGGCCGTGATTCGAACACACGACCTTCCGATCACGGAGCGAGGGCTATACCTGAAATGGATTGAAAGGCAGGCATAAATGCCTGTAATCTTTCTCTCCATAGATTTGGTATCGAAGGCTTACAATACTTACAAGATAGGCTGTCATTTTGAGCGAAACCTCAAGCAACAGTATTTATCTATAATTATATGTACGTATTTAAAAAAAGATCGTAAAAGTGTTCTTCAAAGAAAGTAAATGTTTATACATGTTTATTTTTATTTTATTTTTTTAATTAATTAATTAATTAATTATCTTATTTTTTGGGAAAAGCTATCCTGAATTGGTGAAAAAAGCCTCAACAAGTTGCTAAAGAAAATGGGATAGAAAGTTGCCTATGCCAACTATCCAAGAGAAGTGCTGCATCTCTACCAGCTTGTAAAGGGGGGGGGGGATATTTGATTCGTGCATTTGAGAGAACCATCCGGTGACATATAAAATTATTAATCGAATAACAGTACTTTTTAATTTTTTTGGGGGGTGGGGGGATGGGGGTGGGGGTGGGGGCTTTTTCAGATGACGACAGAAACATTTTAAACACATTTTGTTTAGATAAATTCACGTATGACGCTGCGACTCGTTGGAAAGGATGGACTGGGGAATTTGCCCTTTTGATATTATCTATTAATTAAAATTTCAAATACTTTTTTGAAAATATCTTAAATGCTTTCTCATTAAATTTTATAGGGAATCTGACATTCTATAAAATAGTGTTAAAAGTTTTAATGCAATCTTAAAAACAAACCAAGGAATTCGCATAAAAATAGTCTAGCTTTTAAAAATCAAACTCTTGCTTGAATTGAATAATCGGATACTTATAATAAAAGTACTATTAAATAAAGGTATAACAAAATTTTGTGTTGTACTCTGGAAATCTTCAGAATAAACTCTGAAAATATTGTAGTGAGCAAATGTCAGAAGCGATTTGTGCATATGTGTATAAATGATAGAGACTGTATTCGAATGATTAAAACTCTGTATCAGACAAGTCTGTGAGAAAATGGATTATCTGTAATATATATATATATATATATATATATATATATATATATATATATATATATATATATATATATATATATATATATATATATATATATATATATATATATATGAACAGAAACTTTGAGTTGGTTAAGTCATGGAGAGAGAGAAAGGCGCTTCACAGTTGCTGATCTTGTAAATGCAAAATTACGCGGTAAAAAAAAATAAATAAATAAAACATGGACAAACAAAATTAAATTCTGCTACTTGTACGATTGTTAGCAAAATAAATTAAATTTGATAGAGAAACATTTTTAATAATTGGCTATTGAACTAAACTGTGTGATATGTAAAGGGGGATTTTTTTTTTTATGAAAACACCATGACGCAATGTTTTTTGACTTTGTAATGCAGCTCCGTGGTTACCAAACAAATTGATTTTAAAATTAAGTAAATTGATTTCTGTTAAATCGAGTGAAATGAAACTTCACATATCAACAAAATAAATATTTTTTATATAAGAAAATGTGTTCTTTTTTAATATTTCTTGAGAGTAATATAACGAACTTTCCAACAACCCTCGAATTTGCGTAGCGTCGCTAGATTGACGTCATAACGTCATAGTGTTATTTTCCAAAGAAACTATCTATATTCAGATAGCTTTGTAGGAAAATTGATTTGAGATAATTACAAAAATTAAGCTGAATTAAAAAGAGGACATCTTAGACATGCTTCAAAAATTTTTTCGACAGATTCGGGGACAGGGCCGATTTTGGCACATAACGTACTTTCCTCTTTATAAAATTAATACATTTATTTGCCCTTTTTTTTTAAATTTAGTCCTTATCTTGCGTGAAGTTGTAGAACTTGCACTTTCAGTTTCAAAGATTCATAATTATATTAACGTGTTTTTAAGACAGAATTTAGAGAAAAAAAAAAAAAAAAAAGATCAACACTTCCAATGGGGAATATGCAGTTGTTTAGCACTTGAGGAGATATTGAACTTCAAAATTAGCATGTATGATGAAGATATGATCAAATTATTTATGTTTCATGTAAAAAGATTGATTATTTTAATTTAAAAAAAAACAAAAACAAAAACAAAACAAAAAAAAAAAAAAACAAAAAAAAAAAAAAAAAACGGATCAGATTTTCAAGTCTAAACAAGTATCTTATTATTGATATTATAATCTCAAAGTGTAGGGGGAATCTACTCTATTCAGAGAGTACAGCAAAATTAGTCGCATATTTATGCACACCAAGTACTGATTTGCAAACATTCAGTTTATCACAAAATAATTTGGATTACACCCTTGCCATTGTACCGACAAGGATGATAGAGGGGGGAGCCCTCTCACGGGCCCGAAGGACCCGAAAGAACGAAGCTCTCCCTATAGGTAACACGTATGTATGTAAAATATATTGAATTCTGTTGTAAACCATATTTTTATCAAAATACCTATGGAACTGAGAACCTTGTCGCCAATATGGCGTCCACAGTCTTTTCCATCTTGTATCTTTCGACAAATTCCCGTATAAATGGTATGCTGGAGAATCATAATTTTAATTCCAATCCTGCGTTAATGAAGTTTTATCAATTCTTATAATCAAAATCACCCTTATAGTACACATCCTTGTTACTTTCTTTTTCAAGTAACTTGCACTCGATCATCATAGACCTGACATGTGACGTCATTCATTGACTCATTTGGCAAACCTCGGCTGATTCCGTCACCTTCACGAATCGGCCGATGTGTGCCAATTGTCATTGACTGATCAGCGGAAACTGTTGAATTTTTAACCTGTAATAATTGATATACCATATGCGTACTCTCTTTTTTAAAAAGGGATTTATTCACCTTTTAATAAACTTACTATGTTTTGGTGAAACAAAAGAAAATCATTTTAACAAATTTCAGTGACGTCACTGTCTAGGCTGCGTACTATGCACTATGGAGGGACGGATCTTTCTTTGGCCCTTTTCACCAGACTTCGTGGAAAAGAAACAACTCTAACTTACTTGTTAATAAAATTTATTAATTACAAATATCTTTAGTATTATTTTCAATGCATAAACTAGAAATATAAGATTTTTTGTGACATAGTATAATTTTCCTCTTGAATAATACATTTAAAAAATGTTTCAATGGTAAAATATTGCATGAAAAGCTTTTCTGAATTCCGGTATGAACTCAAGAAGGGGGAATGGGTACGCATTTTATTTTTTTTATTTTATTTTGATTTATTTATTTATTTATTTATTCATTCACTCATTCATTCTCATCTTTGATTACCTGCTTGTTGCTATATACGTTTAAAGGTGGAGGCCTGACAATGTCTCATTTTTGTTGTTGTGAATTTTTTTTTTCTCAAAAGTTTTGTCTTTTTTTTTTAGTGTCAAATTTCAGTTTCGTGAAGCTCACCATCAAAAGAAAAGTCTTTAGACATGCCTGAAGCTCAAACTACCACATCAAACACATGTTCCATTTATACATGTGGATAGGCTTCAACGGATAAAATAAAATGATTTTTTAATTTTTATTTTTAAAAAGTACCTTTAAAAATATAGAACAGAAAATTTATTCAGCCAGTTGGAACCTATGGTGGATTATGATAGTGTATAAAGTTCAAAATCATATGAGAAAAACTAAGTTAACTAATACATGAGGGACTGCAAAACACATGACATGTATATATCAATAAAGTTAAATGTTCTCTTGGCTTAAAAAAAACCCCAAATACAGAATCTTCATTTGACATTACCCATGGTAATCCATATGTAAAGAGGTCAATGTTGCTGAGTAGAACTAAAATATCTTGTTTTTAAAGCTTCCATATATGATCCTTTTTATTAATTATGTGGTGGATAGGGATGTCACATAACATCAATTACTGAGTCGGGGGGGGGGGGGGGGGGGTCGATACATCGATAAATATTCTATTTGATACTTCCCAGAAATGTACCCTATTATTCACAAGTTTTGGTTTTAAAATTCTAATACATGTAGTTTTCGCATAAACAATTTAATATGTCAAAAAAAAAACTTTTATTGAGTTAAATTTGTTTTTCCAGATATTAAAAAGAAAAGATTTTTACCTTGCTTTTATGTCAGTTTTAGAAAGCACTAACGACTACTGTATAGGGGAAAGTTAACTCGCGGTGTTAATATTCGCTATATTCACGGTGTTAATAAATCCTTGAAATCAAGAAACAGTAAATTAGTTTTCAATAACTTCCATGTCTTATTTGGAAATTTGAGAACAGACTACGATAGGTATATATACGTGCAGTACATGGTCATTTCAGTAATTACGAGTAGTACATGTACTTGTCATTCAATTATTTTAATTATCACGCTTTACTTTAATTCGAATCTGCAGATAATAACCTGTATTTGTTAAAACGCTGTTTTAATAGCCAACGCTACATATTTCATGAATCAAAACACGTGAGTCATGGGTTTTGATTACCCGTGCGTAACTAATGTGTTACCTGCATTATCATGCGTAGTAGTTTTTATCGTCATTTTGGTTTTAAAATATCATTAAAATAACTATCGAACTTGCTGAAGATGTGGAAGGATATTATTTCGTCGACATACATTAACTCATTTATTATCGTCCAGTGATATTTTGTAAACCTACAGGGTTTGAGACAATTATTTTAATCTGAAAATAAACATACTAAACCATTTACAATGTACTTATGATAGAGTGCATTGACCTATAATCCAATCGGGATATGAAAGTACAAGACTTTACCGTAATAATAAACAAACCTGGTAATCGGATTAAGGACAATGTAAGCTACCAGGATGTTTATCTATCTTGGGAAGTCGATACAGGAACAGTAACGGAACATTGCTAAAAATTATCTTAACATTATATTAACTTTTACAAAATACTAGGACGTTGGATTGAAGCCTATTAAAGTTTATGTTTCAATTACAATTTATTTTATAAAATTCCAGGATTTTGTACAAATTTGTTGAATAACTTGTTACTTGAATCTGATTTGTCTATTTCATACGTAAATGAGTATTATGTATTGTAAATTATAAAATACGATCTACGGCGCTCTTCGAGAGAGCCACTATACGATCAGCTTTGCGACTCACAACTTTCAGTTAATAAACTCTTTGCAAAACATTTTGGTTTCATTGGCTTACAATTTCGCTGCGGTGTATTATCCCTTCGGAAAGAAGATCTTGGGGTGTACATACACTCATCGTAACAGCATATAGGAAAGTCATTCGACGTTTATAGTCAAGGACTTTTAATAACTGCACTTGTTTTAATTAATCGTAAATTAATTATTAAATCTAACTATTTTATATAAACCAACCCTGTTTTTCGTGAAGCGAATACATAACGCTGATTAATGTAGTTTTAGCTATGATACATGTAAATTAAACGGATATAGACAAAGGAAGTAACTTTTATTATATACCGATTCCGCGAATTCAACAAACCGCGATCGTGCCAGAGAAGAGAAAACGTGAAAATTACAACCTGTGAAATTAATCTACTATATTCGAATCAGATTAGTTTTTAAAAAACGCAGAAACATTCAATTTACTCTACATTTTTTCCATTAAAATTAAGAAAATGATTCTCAGAAATTTTGCGATGCTGGTACTTTTAGCCCTCACGATACATCCTAGTGTTGGTCAGATGATCAGTTTCCAAATGCCGTGATAACCCAGGAGTTAGATCGTCTTTCTGTAGTTTTGGTCCCAAGTTCGACTTCCGATGTAGTCCCTGACAATTATCCTTATTTGTATTTGATGCCATGACCATGCATTGGAAGTAGAAGATGAGAATTAAATGACTTGATGTTTCTGGATTGAGGTTTTTAAATAAGTCATGAAAGATAAAGAAATGATGCTCATGCAAGTGAACGTATTAATTGTTAGACAGATACATATATAGGTGAAAGAGTTAATGGGCCTTGGTAGGTTGAATCATTGACCGGTCCAGTGCACGCTCTTTCCCCGTTATGCTATTTGATTTTGAGTGCTCTGGCTAGGCAATTCATGATGAAATATCTTAGTAAAAGTTTTCCAGATTTACAAAGCCAAATAGCCTTAAATTCCTTTATTTGAAATGAGGGGGGGGGGGGTTATAATTCAGAATGGTAGATCTAAGAGTGGGCTTCACGTCAGCAATGGCATAACTCCTAACTGTGCTTTAAGCATTCTATTCTACTGTAATTTCAATTTGGAGGTGAAAAAAAGGTCAGTAGAACCAATGCGTACATAGTTTAAAATATTCCAGTGTGGTACTGTTTTTTAGCAATCGCATCTTTTCGGAACTTTCCGGCAAGCTCGGTAAACATATCCGAGGTTGCGGCGGTTTTCCGAACTTGCCGGAAAAATCAATGAAGGTAGATTAGAAAAGCTAGGTATTCATTACAATGTTAGAAATAACAGTCTTTGTTTTATAAGACCCGAGTAACTGTTACTTTTTGTTCATTTACGTGCTGGAAAGACAACAAAACACGAAACTTCAGATCATATGTATTTTCAGATGATAAAAACTAAACTGACATGTCTTTCAGACATACTCTGAAAAGATTTTTCTCCGAGCTTGCCGAAATTATCCAGGAAGGTGGTATAACTGTGAGGAAAGCGAGATGTCTAGAATCTTGGCATTATATGACCTTAGTTTTTCTTGTACTTTTATGTGTAGGTTAGACAATATATATATATATATAAAAATCAGAACCAGGATCTAGACTGGTATTGCCTGTCTCTAACGTAAGAAATGTATATCGCACATATCAGACAGGAAAGGCTAGTGTAAATTCTGATCATATCTATATTTGTATGACAAAACGAAATTGACATCACACAGTCTATCTACAGTATTTTTTCCCAGAATACCCGACCGTGAAGTCGAGCATGCGTATTCCAGAAATATAGACTAACGTAGTTGCTAGCGCTCGAGAGCGCTAGCAAAAATGTAGAAATGTTCAATTGATGGCCTCGCCCTCACCAACGGTCACAACGTTTAACATATTATTTTTTTTAGTAATTACATTACAATAACCCCAAAATTTATATGCATAAGATAACATAGGGTCAAAAATGTGAATAGTGGTTTTAATGTCTGAATTTAGTGAAATGATTCTTTTATCTGTTAAAAAATTATTTTAAGTGCTTTTTGATAAAGTTAATATTATTTTAAGCAAAAGAGAAAGAGCATCAGACGCACATAGGTATTTGTATTCAGACACACTAAATGCATAACAGTGTATTTGAATAGACTTCGATGGTTTATAAATAACGTTTCTTGCCTTCCATAATTCATTTTAAAATATTATCATTTTATGTTTTCAACTTTTCGCTAGACTCTTAATAAGATTGCAGCGAGAAGAAATATGTCACTATTGGTATATTTAAACCACAGAGCAACACATTTGGTCTTTTGTTCGCAAAATGTATACAAATCAAACGGTTTGGTGTTAGAAGGAAAATACTCATTGTGCCCTACATAAGCAATAAAACTGGATCTACTCCGAATCCTGTTCTTTCAACAGTGAACTGATTATTGAGACAATAACAAAAATAAAAGCAAGTTTGGCTTTCCAGAAAACCTAAAATGTCATCTCTTTGGCTTCATTAATGTCACAGAATAAACAGTAAAATTAAGCATTTTTTTCAGCTGTTAGAGTCAGAAGAATTATTTTTCAAGGGCAGGGGGTGGGGGTACTCAGAAAAAATTACAACTTACTACTAACATCAACAATCTTTGACTATAAAAAAGAAGGGAGGGTCCAAACTCGAAAAACCTATTCGTGAGTGGGAAGGAAAGATTTAAACTTTTTTACTTTTTCGAACAGTACAATTTTTGGGGGAGGATTTGACTATACTGCAACAATAAGTGTGCGGAAAGGTGGGGGAGCAAGCGACCTTTCAGTGAATATTTGCAACAGTAAAAAGTTATGTTTAAATCAATTAGGAGTGGTGACCATCCTGATGACACTTGCCTGTAATATTTAATATGGGTGAAATAATATTTCTTTTTTAATTTCAAATATTTTATTTGCGCAATGTATTTAAAAAAGTGTAACCACCAAGCAGTATTCGTAAAATTTGTAAAGAATTGTTATATAAGAAGATGGGTAAACTGTCATGTTTCTTTGAACTACATTGTATATTTCGCTGCAGCTTACTCTGACAGCAGCTAAAAATATTTTAGCGCCAACTTGAATAAGTCCGGCCCTCAATGCATTTCCAAATATTTCCCTTAATATATTTTTTTTTTCTAAGCGACTTAGCCATTTTTGTCTCTGCCTAACTTGTTCTTTTTTACTTTCGCTGAATAAGATTGTTTTATTTTAAAAATGGCAGCGAGTTCTCGAATGACTAAAGTGCACATAAAAGTTTTTGCAATCAATCCATGCCAATCGTATTTATACATTTAATTTGAGTATTTATTCAAATGTTTTAATTTTGATTTCGTTTTTCTGTAAATTCTTGGATCCATGCCTTGGCTAATCTATTTGTTGCCCCGTTTAGTGCATTTTGATATACAAACGCGCGCTGACCATCATTTACGCAATAGCCTAGGTGACTAGAACCTACATGTATTTTGAAGCCACTACCAAAAGCGATTCTGTCCCTCTGGTGCTTTATGGTTCCATAGTAGTTTTTCTTTAAGATGGCCTGTTTTGTTTGAAAATAAGACAGATCGCTATTCTTTGAGGAGTTTTATTAACATCTGTATATTTAGAAATTGCGTCATTGCCAGACCGCCAGCTTATCAATGGCAGCTTACACTTCGACTGAACTCACATCTAGGTGTCAAACTTAATGTGTCATTTCTCGAGAGAGATGACAGTAACTACATGTAGCAAGCCTCATAAATTAAACATCTTATGAATAATCTGGTGTGTTTTTTTCTCAAGAATTATCATTTCGGGCACAAAAGTAAAATGATTCTAAATCGGAGGTTAAGTGTGTCCAGTAGGTCACTTCTGCTGCAGCTTGATCTTATCTGTGGCTTTAGAACTTCACACATTTTAGTCTAGAGATTCTGAAGCACACACTGCCCGCTGTGATTATCAGTCACGTACACATACAGAATGTACATGATGTATGTACGTAATCATTACAACCGGATGTTTAGTTTCAATTTTCCGTATCCATCTGATAAACTTGTGCTCTCTGTATATGCCAACATGCATATAATGTATGTTTGATTATTAATCTCGTTGTTATGGGCCTAGCTATTATACTCTCTAAGCATAGTACTGCAGTTACATGTTTATGCATGTTATACGTTGCCATAATCACCAGAACACCTTCAACCTTTCTCTATGATGTATCTACATGTAAGCTATTTTTAGAACCGAATTTCCAGTCTTCAAATTAGAATACATACACCATTTTCTTCTTCACAATTAGAATATTTGGAAATCCTTTTTCTTACATAAATATTTAGGCCTGTTGTTTACTTGAGATTCTACACTGTATTTTTTAAACTTTACAAACTGCTTAATTTGTTAGTAAAAAATGTCATTTCAACCTTTCTCCAATTTTCACAACATTCTGCATTTAATCGAGGATACCTTCTTGACGGCTGTTTATCAGTTTTATTGCGCCCTGCCCGCTGACTATGAGGAGTTGATTAAACCACTTCCCAAAAACAATAATGACGTCCGTAGTAAGGATTCTAACAATATTTCATATGCTAAATTGTGACTCACTTAATAGTCCTCATTAAAAAAAAATAATGCCATAAAACGTCACAGAGCAGCGAATAGCAATACAATTTGTGTTGCAGTCGGGAAAATGCCCCCCCCCCAAAAAAAAAAAAAAAAAACAAAAAAAACAAAAAAAACAAAAACAAAAACAAAAACAAAACAAAAAAAAAAACAAAAAAACAAAGACAAAAAAAAAAAAAACTCCACGAAGTGCTGAAGAAAAAAAATATATATATTTTAAAGATCTTCTGTACATTTGTGTGTTAATGGCCCAGAGGCTTGTTGTGTGGTTGTTGAGTGTATCAGATGGTAAACGATCTTTGAAGAAACGGATTATCAGTATAATTCTAATAAACAAAAAAAGATTAAAAAGAACAATACAAAGACAGATGAAAGTTTTACAGTTGCGGATCTTGTGAAAACTTAAGTTTTTATTGAGTGGGTACGGCGTCGACGTCAGACTGTGTGTGAAATGTATAAGGAAAGGAAAAAAAAAAACCCATAATTTTATGAAATCATATAATGTTTATCATTTGGATCCTTCTATTTATGTAAATCTCTGTTGGTTTTTGAAAATATTGAATATCTTTCACCATTGAAAATACACGGAAAACAGTGAGACAAATTCTGAATACTTTCTACTTGCATACTTGCAGTCATTGCATGATAATGAACGGGGTCTTGAAAATGGCATTCAGAAGATGTATTTTAAACACCTATTGGTAAAAAAAAACTTATCGGGAAATGTGTCTCTTATTGATAGTAAAATTCACATATAAACAACCGTTGCAATTAAAATACATCATTTAGTTACCTATACCTTCTGTAGATGCTAAACATTCGCCTGTAATATGATGACAGCTACTACTACATTCTTCAGAACATTTATTGTCGCATTCTTCTCCATAGAATCCTGTAGTACATACATCAGAGCAGTTAATACCCATATATCCTGCATGACACTCTGTAAACGTGAGAAAATTTTTCCGCTAAATTTCAACACAAGAAAAGACTAACACTAGGGCCAATGTTGGGATCCTCTTAGACTTTTATTTCCTTCTCTCAGATTAGGGATATAGGGGAACCAACAAGTGTTGCTTTTGGTAGCTGGGTATATTTTAAACATATATTTCTCTTCCGTCTTGAACATCAAACAAACAAACACTAGGGAGGGGTACGTACATGTAACTAAGTATATTATATAGAACATCTCTTGTCAGTTTATGAAAGTGTCTGTGGGACTCAATAGGGCCTGTTAAATCTTCCAAATTGTCATAATTTTTTTTAATTTAGATTGTGATAGGTTATTTTACGTACCATGCGAGAATTTTTCACTCATATAAATCGTCACTATATTCAAGTAAAGGATTTCAATTTTTGACTTTACTCGACATTCAATGATTTTGAAAATCGAGGGTTCTTTATTGTGCCAACTCCTGCCTTGACATGGGAGGTCAGTTTTTGAGGTCTCATCCGAAAGACCCGTGACTTTCACTTCTAGTGCCGTTGAAAAGTGACCCTTGTACAATAATGTCCAGGGGTCATTTTTCGACATCAAAAAATCACTCCTGGTCATTTTTGGACAGAAAAAAATGACATCGAAAATGACACATTTGCCTGCTAAAAAGTGGCAGCACCCTTAAAATATGCATACCCTACGTGAAGAAAAAAATGATCATCGTATAATAATGACCCTTGGACATTTTATGAGAATACTTTATTTCATTTTTGGGGGAGGGGAAGGGGTTGGTGATTAAAAAGATTAAATCAATCAAGAGTCGAGGGCGAAGATGCTCGTCCGATGTAAATTGATGATGCAGGGATTATATGTTGTGCAAAATTATCTGCTTTTTTATGACACATTGACAAAAAAATGGACTCCAATGTATGCTAAATGGAAATGCACCCATATTGATTTGACAAATTATCACTGTTTTAAAGATAATTTTATTTATGCCTTACATATTCCAGAGAGAGGGAGAAAGAGATATCTACTTTTTTTTATTCATTTCATTTTTACAGTCTAACAATGTGAATAAGAAAAAGGAATGATGTTTTAGAGACGTTTTTGGTTCATTTTCATCAAATCTGAAAGAACAAGCATCTTTTCAGTGCATGTTACAAACAAGTTGGGATGCAAACAATTTTAAAAAAAAATACTTTAAATGAAAGTTCCAAGAAACCTCGAAACCACACAGGAGTAGAGTAAATCAAAAAAAAAAAAAAAAAAAAAAAAAGATATCAATATCTCGTCCGCGGCGTGAATTGGATCCATGTGCTGTACACATGTACCATCTTTGATAATCTGGATACTGTCCTTTATCGTAAGAATGACAAGTCTTGTTCATAAAAGAAATATCAATTTTGTTCGAACAAATATCTAATTCAGTAAGTTGTCCGAGGAAAACAAAGAAAAACTAGTTCGCCAAAGCAATTCCGAACAATTTTTTTTTTTTCTAATGATTGAATACAATACTTCGTCTGAATGGAAAAAAAAAATAATTTGCAAAAACATCTTGTTCATCTGAACGGAGATTGATTGTATGTTGTTTAACGTCACATTTGAAAAAAAAAAAAAAAAAAAAAAAAAAAAAATCAAAATTCAGTCATATAGAGACGTCAAAGGTCAAGATGTCCAAAAATTTATTTTTACAATAGCTCCAAAACTGTGTGAGGTATAAGGTTAATTTTTTTACAGTTTCTAAATATATCATTGCTTATCAGAGAAACGAAAAAAAATTGAGAAAAAAAAAAAATTCAAAAAAATAAAAGAAAAGAAACCGATTTTTAAACCGAATGTCATCCTAATGAAATTTAAAAGCAACATGTATGGTAAATAACTTCACAAATATTATTCATTTGAACTTATGATATATCGCAGGCCAGTGTAAATTGATTGAAATCGAATATTTACAAAAAGACAAGATTCGCAAATACTCAACCATCGGACATCCAAGTACATTTTTCAAACCTTCTATCGTCATTAAGTGCTTACACAGGCAAAATGTCAGGGATTTTGCGTGGCACAGTGGTTCCAGAATGTTTCATTTTGGAGTCAGGATATAATTTAGAAGCTTATTCTAAGTCACAGGTCCCGATGTGGGACGTGGAGACTGGTTAGTCGAATGAGACCGTAAAAACGTAGGTCCTGTGTCGCACATAAAGACGTAGGTCCATTGTCACAGTCTAGATGGTGGCGCAAAAAAGATCCCTTACTGATGCTTAATGATCAATGGCCATAAATGCCGAGCAAAAGTCTAAATTTGGAGCCCTCCACCAGATAGATGTTCAAATGTTGTCGGCCCAACAATTTTTAAAGGGATTTTAAAGCAAAGAATCTACCTATTGTCAAGCGCCTAACTAACGAAAAATGCACTGGATGTCTCAGGAGGCCGTATCATAAGCCAATTTTAAAGATTTTAACAGACCCTGGAGAGAGTTACATGTATAACAATATTTAATTCAACCAAACCATATCTAAAAATGACTAAAATACCATATATTATGGTGTCCGGATAGGGCCATTTGCAAAAGCTCAACAGCGCGTTAGAAAACACGCCCTCACGCTAACACAAAACACGCCATCGCGCTAACACATCATTGAACAACACGCCGTCACGCTAACACAAGTTCTCACAACACGCCGTCGCACTAACACACAACACGCCGTCGCGCTATCACAAAGTTGTGTTAGCGAGTTGTGTGACAGCGCGACAGCGTGTTGTGTGAAGTTGCGTTAGCACGACGGCGTGTTGTGCGACGGCGTGCTTTGTAAAGTTGTGTTAGCGCAACAGCGTGTTGTTTGAAAGCGTGTTAGCGCAAGGACGTGTTGTGTTTAAGCGCGATGACGTGTTTCGTATAATTGTGTTAGCGTGATAGTGTGTTGTGTGTTAGCACGATGGCGTGTTTTTCTGAAGGCGCTAATGAGCTTTTGCAAATGGCCCTATCCGGACACCATAATATATCTAATGTTATAGTCGCGAAGTTCAACCCATAAATAAAAGGAATGAAGAAACGACGTCTGAATTATATTTATCAAAATGAAATAATTATACAAAAGACATATTTACAACTCCTGTGGTCCCATCTAGTAAAAGTAGGATCATACATTAACTGTTTATTAGATCCAACCGAATGAAATGCAGTGAATTTTTTTGATATGTATACACAAGGTGGGCCCCTCGTCTGCTCATGAGGCAGGCTTTGTCATGCTTACTACTTACATGTACATTAATTTTAGTAGACATAGTTCTAAATACCATTGAAACACCCCTTAGTCATGGTACATTTAACTTCACGAAATGTTTCTGAGTGTAGGATTCTAATAAGTTAAAGATATATAATGAGATTAATACGTCGCCGAAGTTTTATAACACGAACTAACCCTCTGTGGCCACACGTTGTGGGTGCAAAATCAGAGTAGTAAAAAATCCGCCGTTCTGATAAAAATGGATTTTGAGGAAATTGTATTTTATAAAGTTAATAATGAAATATATGGAGATAACGAACAGTATTCAAGCTCAAAAGTCCATTAATCAATACAAAATAGGAGCAGAGAAAACACGGACCTCCAAACATCAGAGGTGGGATCAGGTGCCATGGAGGAGTGAGCATCCCCTGCCGACCGGTCACATCCGCCGTGTGCTCCTTGTCATGATCGGGAAATACCGGAAAAATCCGTCGACAATTCAGTGTGTAAATAATGGCCTAACAATTAGTATGAAAAACGTCAGTCAGCATTTGACTCAATGATAAATTGTATTTGCTGACAAGGTCATTGTATCGACCATAGAACTTACGAAATGATGACTTTAAACAAGGCAGCTGATATTCTTGTTTCATCAACTTATTTGTCAATAATTTACCTCGTTTTAGAAATTGTACATACGTAGAGCATGCTCTTGCGTATCGAATCAACTGAGAGATATATACCCCGTATGCAGGTGATGAAGGTATATTGCTGCATAAGTAAGGGAAGTTGACGATTGAAAAGTTAAAGTCATCACGTTTATCATAAAGCTTGGTTGTTAAATTACCATTAACGTCTTTTCAAGTAAAATATCCAAATATGAAACAGATGTGTCAGACTCTGTGGTATCTTTTATCTCAAGTTCACAAGGATATATCGTATCGACATAAGAATGGAAATAGCCATTGTTAATTGACAATACGTCGTCGATATATCTAAATGTCGAGTTGAAGGCCACAGCAAGTGTTTTCTTCTTTTCACGTACAAGATTTTGGACAAATTCTGCTTCATATGAATACAAAAAAAAAATGTCTGCTAATAACGGGGCGCAATTGGTACCCATAGGAATTCCAATAGATTGTTGGAAGACCTGGTCCCCAAAAACCACATAGATATTGTCAATAAGAAACTCAAGCATCTTTTTAATGTCAACTTCAGAGTACTTGTGTGAACAATCAGAATGTTTTTTAACAAAATAATTTTGCAAAAGACCAATGACAATGTAAGTATATTTACGAGTTCCATTTTTATTGAAAAAGCAGCTGTCAATGATATCAAAAAGCCTGGACTTTAATTTATCGTGGGGAATGGTTGTGTACAAAGTTGAAAAGTAGTAAGTTTTTAAGCTGTTGATTTTGGTAAAATCTTGTGATTTCAAATTTTCCAAAAGTTCCTTGGAATTTTTAAGTATCCACATCTGATTTACACCACTTCCCGAATATATTGTTGCACAGCTTTTGAAGTTTCTCCTTCACCACTGTTAATATCTTAGTGAGGAGCAAAGATAGAGGCTTGGTTGAACATTTACTGGAACCCGCTATGTATCTTTGTTTATAAGGATTTTTATGAAGTTTCGGAATCCAATATAAATATGGTAATTCAAATTCATTTTGGTTGTTTGGAATATTAAAAATATTGAAAACTGACATATGATTTTGAAGAATTTCTTCCTTAGAAAGGGAACTATGAGTATAAGTTGGATTACCACTTGTAGAATTAAATCCAAGTTCCTCTAAAATACATTTAATATAATGAGCCTTACAAACAAAGACAATGTTGTTACCTGCTTTGTCAGCAGGAACCAGTACGTACTGATCATGTAATCTATCTAATTCTTTTTTCACTTCTGGATTATTGAATACAGAAGGATAATAAACAATAAAAAAAAAATATTTGAATAATCTTGTTTAAAAAACTTTTCAGTCGGCGGGTTTAAAGTGGGTCGGTGGGTTAGGGGAAACAAAGGTATTTTTTTTTATTTTGGCCTTAATTCTGTACTTTTAGTGAAAATGTATACACTTTAAAAAAATACACCTAATTAATTCCGTACTTTTAGTGAAAACCATCATTGCAGAAATAATATATGTTTATCAATGTAGGGCAAGTTTGACGTGAATGGTCTCTGAAAGGCAGTTATTGAAAGCATGAAATGTATAAAGACAAAACCCCTATAAAATACACCATTTGCAATGTACTTTCGGTTTCAAATCTTAACATTTGGACAAAATAAACAGTAAAAACAACTTTCTAGAAGCTATCGAAGTCGAACTTGCCCTTCATTGATAAACATATATTGTTTCTGCAATGATGCCTTCCACTAAAAGTACGGAATTAGTTAGGTGTATTTTTTTTTTAAAGTGTATACATTTTTTTAAAAGATTTTTTCTCGATACATGTTTTTTTTTTTTTTTTTAATGAAATTGTTATCAAGTGATACTTTCTATCTGTTAATCAATGATATATTTAAAAACTGTTAAAGTTTTAATTTTATAAACCACATAGTTTTGGAGCTATTGTAAAAATAACTTTTTGGACATGTTGACCTTTGACAAAACATTAAACATATACTCGACACTTATGGCTATAGGGTAAATATTTTTTTTTTATCATGCCAACGCGAACCGTAACACGGGATCTCGGTTTTTAAGGTATCATGCAACCGTCTTTCACTTCTCATGCCAAGCGCTTACTGAAGAAAAAGACACTATCTATGTTTACGTGTTAGATTTGACACAACGCATAAAATAATAATCAAAATGGGGAAAAATGGTTAACTCAGTAGTTGTGTAAAACATATTCCCGAACCATTTCAATCTTCATTGAAAAAATAAATGGAAAAAATTACGATAACACAAAATAAATAAATAAGTAAATGAAGTTGACACAACTAGTGTTGCTGAAAGGTATTTCTGTGAAGGTTTATAAAGATTGTCAAAACTGCGAAAACTTTACTGGTGAACATTTGTCTTTTTTTTTTAATTTGTTTCCATGTCAACTGTGGTCATTTTGAAAAAAAAAATGTCTAATGCACATTTAAAATTTCTGATCATAATTTCTGAAAAGTTTCATCAGGGTTGACCAAGCCATCTCTGAGAAAATGCTTGGACAAAATAATAGGTCTTGCGATAACAGTATGTCATCCCGACTTCTGTTATGGACGACATAAAAAGTTTTAACATATAGCTACCGTGACGTATACCGGTAAATTGCTCCTTTGTATTATGTGCTAAAGACACAATACGTCTAATAGATAGAAACACTTGTAATGCTATTATAATACATATTTATGCGTCTTTAAATTGGACGCTTAGCGAAAAAATAATCACTACCTCATCAGTTTACGTTTAAGGTTGACACAGCGCCGGGATGTAGAATCGAGCCCGTACCGATTACAAAGCGAGCGCCCTACGACTAGGCTATCGCGACTGGTCTATTAGAAATGAGATTTGATTTTGGAGTTCCCTTATCTTTGAAATGTGCATCAAATCATTACTGGGGCAAAGTTTGGGACTATAGGGCTATAATTTTCGACCATCAATTTGAAGCTGTAAACATACCAGCAAGTAAATCTTTGTGTTTGGGTCATACATGTTTTTCAAGCATATTTGTTTTTCCTATCTCTGAAAACCAGAACCAACCAACAGTGGGTAAGGGTAGGAAATCTAATGAAACATGGAGAAGAGAACGAACAGTGATCAATCTCATCAAAAATTCAAACAATATAAATCTGTGAATATTGCATAAACACGGACACCTGGAAATTCCAGAGGTGGGATCAGGTGCATAGGAGGAGTGAACATCCCTTGTTGACCGGTCACACCCACCTTGAGTGGGTATTGATCAGGTAGACGGAACATTCCGTAGTCAAATTTGGTATGAAAAAAAAGTTGTACAATTGGTAGGAAACAGGTCAGCCAAAATATGACCCAGTAATACTGTAGGTTATATTTGCTTACAAGGTCATTGTAACGGCCATAAAATTTACGAAATGCTGACTTTATAGGAGATTGTTGAAATCCCTGTATCATCAACTTATGTATGAGTAGCCTGCCTCGGTTTAAAACCTGGTTGTACTCAGAGCATGTTCTTGCGTAGCGAATTAGATGGGAGACATAAACACCATATGCAGGTGAGAGCGGAATATTACTACACAAAAAAAGGAAGGTTGACGATGGAAAAGCTGATGTCATCTCTTTTGTCATACAATTTAGTTGTTAGTTGTTCTTTGTCGTCTTAAGTTAGTGAAACATCCAAATATGAAACAGATGTGGCACACTCTGTGGTGTTTTTTTTTTTTATTCAAGTTCTCTGGGATAAATCGAGTCTACATATAAATGGAAATAAATATTGATAATTGATAAAACGTGGTTTATAAATTTGATTACCGAGTTGAAAGCCACGGTAATTGTTTTCTTCTTTTGATGTAAACGTTTTTGAATAAATTCTGCTTCATATAAATATAAAAACAGGTCAGCTAATAAAGAAACACAATAAGTGCCCATTAGAATTCCGTCAGTTTGTTGGAAGACTTGGTCTCCGAAGACTACATAAATGTTGTTAGTAAGGAACACCAGCATCTTTTTAATATCAACTTCAGAGTACTTGTGTGTAGGGTTAGGGCGATTTTTAAAGTAAATTTGGTGATGCCCAATCACAAGATGTGAAAATTCCGAGTTTTTGAAGAAGCAGTTGTCTATGTTATCAAAAAGCCTTGTTTTAATTGGCCGTGAAGAATTGTTGTAACTAAGGGAGAATCCCTTATCAGGTATGGAAGTGTCTATGGTATTGGACTGGTTTAATATTCGCATCGATTTTGTGGAATTTTTTCACATTGCGTAGTATTTTAGAAGTTACATGTAAATCTCGGCTAACATTTCATTTACATTTGAAGGGGGTTTGGGGTTGGGGGGGTTGGAATACGATTGGGATACTAATTTCAACTTTTAGATTTCTGTTTGCTTTGAAATGTGCAAAAAATTACAAAGTGTGTATGAGAATATTAATCCCACAGACCCTTCCAAAAGTTAAAAATGATTTTAAAGGCGCCTTACTTTGCCCCTGTAATAATTTGATGCACACTTCTAGGAAAAGGATGATAAAAAGTCTATAAAGTCATTCCTACCCTCCCCTTCTGGTGTTGAAAGATGGCGGGGAAATATATGCTTGAAATATTCCCCCGCCCGGGGCACCACTTGATGGTACCTCTACTGTCCCAATCACAGAGCAGGAAATTGTAGTTTTATAGGCTCTCTGTTCTGTCTAATCAACACTTTCAAGATATGGTAAATAAGTATTGATCTTCAAATTCTATCCTACCCCGTTTATGCTTGAAATTACAGGTATTAAGCTCAGTAACTTTTTTTCTCCGTAAGTTATTACCAGCAACGGTTGTGGACATTTGATGTTTTATTGGGTCAGAATTTTCCTTCACAGTATATCTTAGTACAAAGACATGGATATACTTACTTACGCAAGAATTACTGCTAGATTCCCAGAAAAAATCCGAACAACACTTACTAACACCAATCAAACTAAAATGAAAAGTGAGAGTAATTTACATTCATATAATGTATTAAAAAAAAAAAAAAAAAAAAACGGCGAATACATTATTTGTAGTTTATCGTATTCAGAGGTACAAAAGTCATAAGTATTTCTTTTCCAAAAAATACATTTATATTACAATGGTGAAGCGTGAATCATTTCTCTCGAATTGCAAACAACTAACACTACATTTTCGTCTCTTTTTTTTTTCTAAGAGTTCGCTGATTGACTGATCATGTAACTGATAAACTGATCGACGACCCTGTAGAAATTCAAGTAATACTTACATTTCGATGCAAGTATATTGCGTGGTACTTTCATCTAAACCAAAATATGTTGAATGTATGAGTATACAAAGCAAAGAGAAAACATCTCGATGTATCATATTGTAAAATTTAAATAAAAATGGATGCAGAATGTTTATATTTTATCTTCCTTATTCAGCATGACTTCGTTTGACTTGTGTTTCCGTTTACAATTATTTGTTCTTTAATATATATATATATATATATATATATATATATATATATATATATATATATATATATATATATATATATATATATATATATATATATATATATATATATATATATATATATATATATATATATATATATATATATAATGTACATTTTTCTACTTATTTATTTATTTATTTTTTTTTTTTTTGGGGGGGGGGTCTCAAATTACCCCTTGTTTGAAATCACATTAGCAATATCTTAGCTAAAAATAGCATTTAACAACAATATACTTGTTTATGCTGAATGAATCCGTATAATGCTTATTATATGGTTTAATGATCTTTATCCTAATAAATCAGCTTGTTTGCTCCTGCTATTGATAAACGAGTATTATGGATATCAGAGTTTTTTTGTTTTTGTTTTTGTTTTTTTTTCTTTTATGGATGCATGTATTGTAACTTTACGTAAACGCATTTTTTCCCAGGGGGTAAACATTTTACGGAATCATATTTCTTGACAAATTTCTTTGGCTTTGAGAGCAGTGGCAACTTCTGGGACATTTCCGACGAATGGAGAAAAATACCTCGATGTGACATGTACAAAGGCGTCCATGACACTACCTCCTCCACCCTGTATAATCATTGAAATAAGTGTAGGGAGGCCACTTATATGTAGATTCTGAACCTCTGCTGGAATGGTGCCATTGCTTTCGAGCTTACATTTGTAATTATCAATGACTTCACATGAATATGAATATGTTCATGGACAAATGAGAGAGTTTTTTTTTTTAATATGTCCATAAAACTTTACTACAAAATCGTGTTTCATAAAATTTCCAGCGTGAAAAATGGTGGAAGCTTGACTGGACAAGTGTTTTAGCGGAAAGGAGAGAGAAGTACACCGTACAACAAAAATCAACCATTTAGATAATCAATTTTGTATCTCAAATGATGCAATTCTATGGTGAAGAAACTACAAAGAGAACTTGTTTGTTGAAACTTTTGTATTGACCCAAACATCCCTGAAATGCTTAAAAAAATCTGGAACAAGAGCAATAAAAGGTAGCATTTCATCTCGTTTCTTAATACTTCAATGAACATTTTCTAAAGATCCGTAGATTTAGATTTTTTTTTCCATTAGCTTCGATTGGCGTTTAAATCACAATTGACTTTCTTAAAATTGAGCATGTTTCTGTTGATGCTGTAAACCATCCAGGTTCCATTTCCCAAATTGATTACAGATACCAGACAGATCCTAGAATTTTTTTTTTCAATTTTTGACTTATTATGCATGTATGCATGTATGAATTGTTAATTTGGAAGGGAAGAATGTTTGTTTTATTTCCGAGATAATACAACATAAAAACTGTGGTCTGACCTTGTAGCATCATTAACATAATGATGAAGCTATTAGATAAACCTATAAATGATTGATTGTTTGTTGTTTTACGTCCCATTCGAGAATTTTTCACTCATATAGAGACGTCACCATATACCGGTGAAGGACTTCAAATTTTGACCTTTACTCGGCACTCAGGGCCATTGAGCACTGAGGGATCTTTATCGTGCCAACGCCTGTCGTGCCTCGTTTTTTAAGGTTTCATCCGAAGGACCGGCAACTTTCACTTCAAAGTACCGAACGCATGGCGAAGGAACAGTTGCTACCCATTTTATATCGATTTAGGTCAGTCACAGCCGAGATTCGAACTCACGACCTCCCTATCACGGAGCGAGCGCTCTATCAACTGAACTACCGTGAACGGTAAACAAACCTATTTCCACTACATGTACAAGTTTGCATATCGGTCCATCTGACTTAATATTGCTATCCTGTTCAACAGAAGAAGTTTTCGAACATTTTCCCTACATATTAATATATAATTCTTTGTCATCATGTTGTAGCCCATATTGGCTTAATTAAGTCGTATATTTTTATGAGTAAAGATTATGTGAAGTAGTAACTAGAATTTGTGAAAATGTTGTTTTGCTTATATTTACCAAATACCTATCTCGCGAAAATAAGGAAATTTGGTGATCTACAGTATATCTTAATACTTAAAACAATAGAACATGAAAAAAAGATAATACTAAAAACAGTTATACCAATAAGGCTTGTTTTTGCCTGATGTAATCACGTCTCATACGGTGTTTTCCTGTTGAACTTCAGAATACTGTTTCTTCTCAATGTTTCTTAAATTTCCTAAGTAAATACGAAATATGTTTAAGAAATATGGTTTGAGATATCTATTTGTATACTTTAACAAATAGTTTCATGATGTCTAAGGAAAAATATTTAATAAGAGAGTGGTTTGAAAATATTTTTTTTATTTTAAATGGAAGGAAGTATGTTTATATAAAGATACCATTTTGTTTTAATCTCCAAAGGAAAACTCCAATCCCAACTCCTACAACTAAAATTATACTTATCGAAATAGCTATAATTTCACTTTTCTCTAACACAGCCACTTCTTTCCCAGATCTAAAAAAATCAAATACATGCAATTACGACAATAATTATCTTATATATTTTGTGTAGCGATAAAAACAGAAAATCAGATGAGTTAATCGAGTCCTTAAACATAAAAAAAAGAAATGCGTTAATATATATTTACATCTTTAAGTCATAAAATATGATTACCGTTGACCTACTGGTCCGACACAATCTTCTGTTCTTGTACTATTTGTATTATTTCTTGCAGTTGTCTCTGCCGTGCTCATTGTCGTGGCTGTGATCATTTGATAACAACCGGGGTCTGGAAAACCACATCAAGTAGAGAAACATATCAGTATTAATTCAACATTATTACTGAAATGATTTGCATTTTCATGTGCTTATTTCACATTAATAAAAACATTGAATTTTTTTTTTTTGGGGGGGGGGGGGGGAATCCATCATGAAATTCATGGATAAATGAGAATAAATTACACAAGTAAGATTTGGTTGAGTTGTATGAGGTGGGACATGGATTGTTTAAATTTGTACAGTCAGCTGTGTAGCTCTTGCGAATGCTCTGGAGTCCAATATTAAAATCGGTGCATTTCCCCGCTGCAATTGAACAAAAACCTTATGATTACAAAATTATTTAACCGTTTATACGAATGTGATGATAATACACACAGTTCATAGCAAATTTGCTATGAAAAATAGACTCATATCTTCATCTCACAAAAATAGATCTTCAAAATAATTTTAATATCGAATTACGTACAGCCATTCCATCAAATTACGTACATAGAATGATACGAAAAGGTGCGCACACTTCCAGAAGTCCAGACATTCGTTCATTCATAACACAGTGGTATTCAAAGGATCTGCATTCTTCTGTGTGTTGAGTGCATTTTTTTCGCAAAGCCGCTTCCATGTATTCTTGTGTATTTGAAGGGCATCTTGAAACATATTCAATAGTTTCTAAAGACTCCTTATAGGCATAGTTTGGAAGTCGTACACTTTTTGTTCCTGTGCAGGTGATCCAAAGTATTATGATAAATATCTGCAAAAATAAGTTTTTATCGTACGATTTAATAAGACTACTTGTGTCACAAATACTGAATACAAATTGACTTTTCCAGAAGGAGACCACTTTTCTCTTTGACTGCGACAACTTAATATGTTCTTTTTTCCAAACGATAAAACACAAACAAAAAGTCAAGATGAATCACTGTAAGCGAAAACCTCATTAAAATCAACATTCTTTTAAAGCTGTTGGAGTTCAGGACTCTTGAAAATCTTAGAAACGATATACAACTCTTTGGATGTCGTTGATGATCTGGAATATCATAAAGGAACTGAAGATTTAATTTTCTGCTTAAAAAACGTTTGAAAGTAGGATTGTTCATCTTTTAAATATATTCGTCAGTCAAGGCCTTAGTACTAAACCCCAACAAAGTTACATAATATATAATCATTTAGTCTTAATATTGTCAATAAATGATGCTTGAATAGTATGCTAAAATTATCTTTTTCATATTTTTCTCTTGAGGATTATCAAAATGCGCCTTCAACAAACAAGCAATGGGCTATCTTGATATACAATTTGATCTATTCTAAGGGTGAAAAAAAATGAGAAGAGATATGATATAGAGAGTAATGGAATTTAACGATTATATCAAATTCAATAATGTTTACTTGTTATTCACAATTTTGGCAAATGAGTTTTATAGTTAATAAGGCATTTATAACAAATTTTGTCATGTTAACAGAAAGGAAATTAACACTCAACGTAATAATGGTTTTATCTAGCCTTATATGCAAAATCAATCGATTGCAAGACTGTTGAGTATAGATACTGTTTATGTATTACAGTTTGTAGAATTATTCTTCTATTGTTATCACTTTCAAATATTGATTAAAGCCTTTAAACAATAAGAAATTTAGTACGATGTTAACATTCTGAAAAAAAAAACAATTACGTAAATTTTATCTAGAAAGAAATCTATTTCTGAAATATCAGTTAACCTCTATCCTCATAAGACTTACAAGAAATTTACTTATGTTCGGTATTTAGTATGTAGAAAATTACTATTTTTATTATTTTTATCTAAACTAAGAATGCGCAATACAAACACCAAAATAAATGTAATATTTGATACACAGGTATCATGAAAATGAGCGACAATAGCAAGATATAAGCGGAAACCACAGCTCTCACCCTAGACCAAAATAAGTCTTTGTGTGTGTGTGTGTGTGGGGGGGGGGGGGGGGGGGGGTAATGTGAAAATCCTTATTCAAATTTGAAGTATATCAAGAGTTATTTCTCTTTCCGTGTTGCAATGCCGTCAATTGGGAAAAACGAAGCGTAAAAAAAGCAATGCTAGCTTTAAGATGAATGTTCAAAGTAAAATGAGCTGTTATTAATCGTATTACTGATAACTGAAATGACATATGTTGAAAATGATTTTGAAATCATTGGATTTTATTGAGAATTAGAAACGTTTGTCTCCATATAAAAAATTGACCATGTTGGCAATAAATATTAATTAATTAATTAATTAATCCTGCTAAACGACAAAGCTTAATGATGCATTTAATTTTTTAGACAAATAAGGAAAACATGGTGGGTGACCGTTCAACAGGGGATACTTACCTATCCACTGAATCTGACCCCAGTTCTGATGCTTTCAGAGGTTTTTGTTGGTTATACTTACAATTTATTCTATTTAAGTGAACCTTTGTTCATGATTACATTTCGCTTTTATGTTTCATTTTGAATACAGTCTTCTATTCAGTGTAGCCAAAGTTGCCGAGGTACCTTTTAGACGCCTTTGCGCTATGTTCCTTTTGGATATGAAGAAAGTCGGTTATAAGAAAGCAAAATTTAAAGCCTAAATTTTTACTATATATATATACATTTCTGCAATATTTAGAAATAAGTACGTTCAAAATGGTTGATATTTTGGGGAAAAACTATCTTCCTTTATTTAATGCAATGCATTTCTTAATTCACTAGGCAAAAGACAAACAACCCTTTGATCAGAAATTTCACAGCGAAATAGGCTTAAGAACAATTTAATACCAGTCCATGTTTGTCAGATTTCATTATGCTACAAAAGAATATATATATAAAAAAACCTCACGTATCCTAAGTAAGTACACCATATATAAATAAAATTATGCAGATTCAAATTTACCTGAAATTTCAGATTGAATGAATTAAGATTTTTAGATCCACATTTACATCCTATACAATAAAACATGCTCAAAGCGAACGGGCTTATAATGGTTTGAGTGATTTTCATTCTTCTTGACTTCAAATATATTAAAGACTTCAGAGGTATAACGAATTACGCTTATAACGAAACAAAATTATCCCCCCTTGGCACTTAGCTTAACTGTATATATGTCCCTCCATGGTTACGACTCTGATTAGCCGAATTTAAATACAAATTAATTTTTAAATTGCTCTGTGGTTGATCAAATTATTGTCAGACATCAACAGGGAGCATTCTAATGAAAAACGAAAACGGTATTGTAACTTTGTACCTTGCAAACTTCTTGATTAGCATTTGAACGGGCTTATAATAGAATTTTCTAGTAGCAAACAAAATAGGTCGAGCTCTATATTTTGGGGTAAATCCCCATACACCCTTGACTGAACCTAGATAACGAATTCATTTCCTATGTACCCAAATAAATTCTTTGTAAACAAGTCCAATATCAACTGTGTTTCAAGCTATCGATAAGATTTACTACGTCCTACAATGCGTCGTGACGTCATGTTATTCGCTTTTATCATAGAGAAACTATGCATTATTACGTCACTTTTTTTAACCCCCGGGCTCAAGTCGGGTGTACGGAAATTTACATCCGATTTTGTAACCAATCAAAGCTCGTATTACGAGTTACATAGGAAATAAGGTGTTTTTCCATTGCTTGTGTGAAGGTGGGGGTGAGTTGCGCATCATAAATCTTTTTTATTTAGATCTGATAATCAATCAGTAGTGCATATCGTCAATTCGATGACAAAATCAAAATCAAAGTTATTATTTTTCAAGTTACTTTTAAAATTCATGCATTTGAACATTTCATTTAAAGCTCAACACGTCTTTGGTTTTCAGAACTCTTTGAAGGACAGTTTGTCACGTTTACAATTTCCGTGATATAACAAGTTGGCTCTAGACGCAGTCAGTCAGCCGACACCATATCAAACTGCACTATATGGGCTATATTCTCGACGAAATCACTCGATTATTAGACAAAGCATTTTCAGCGAACACCAAGACTGTATTTTTACAAGCATAAAAGAATTTCAAGGTTTTCAGAATCATGACAAATCTATCTGATAAATGGCAAGTCCTGTCAGAACATTTTCTGTTTTATGTATAACATCATTCACGTAAAGGTTCAGTAGCTTCAGAAGTTTCATCATAAATTGCAGGTATAACCTATGTACATAAACTGAGACAGTGGAGCTCTCCTTCTGATTTATTTATAGTAAGAAGTTCTCAGAAGGGTTGGGGAGATTAAAGAGAACAAAAGACTACCAAACGCCTATTTCAGAGGAGCTGCTCGTTAAAACCTTAACGCTCTACATGAATTGTGTTATTTGGAATATAAAAACATGATTGTTTAGATTTTTTTTTCTTTCCCTTTACCGTATATACTCGCCTATAAGTCTTTTTTTGGGAGTTAAACTTGAGTCCAAAATTCTTAGTCAAACTAATACGCGAATTATAAAAAGATTGGTTATTTTAGCGTGTCAACGCCTCTAATTCAAGCTTAAAAAATACAACCGACTTATAGGCGAGTATATACGTATACGCTGCTATGTTAAGGCTGTCCGAATGTTTAATATGTATTAAAAATATATAAATTTTATTTTGAGCTAGATTTTAATTTTAATTTGTAATCTATGTATGAATTTGCAGTCAACTTGTGATGAGAGTGTAATCAGGTTATAATAATGCACTTTTTTAATGTCACCATGACTTTGTTGATCACGTGACGGTCACTTATAAATTCTTAAATGTTGCACAAAAATCGCATCGGCACAGGTGCAAAACAACATTATTAAGAATTAATTGTCATAAAAGTCAATTCATTGTGATCTTTGGTACGTAGAAAGTGCTGGGGGCAAGTATGAATTTTACTTTTTGAGAAAATATTCCACGAGAAATTCAACTTACCCACATACAATGGGGCATTTCCCACTCTTTATCGCAATTTATACAAAATAAGATAAATTACATACAATCCCCCAACAAAATTCAGTTAGAGGACATACTTCTCTAGTAGATTCATACTGAATATCTTCAATTTATCCTTATTAATCACTTCTGCCTGTCAAATATATATACACGATTTATAAATTCTACCTTTGTCCACGGACGTGTAAGGCGGAGCGTTTCACAGTTATTTTTTTTTTTTTTTTTTGTTATTGTTTGAATATATGCATATCAGACAAGTTAAAAGAGTAACGATATTAAATTGCAAATGTTCAACTTCATAACAGCACACTTAAGATTAAAGAACAATCCAGACACTTGAATCAAACAACAACGTTGAAAAATCTTTACCTGTCATGCGAAAGGAAGGTAAAAGTTATGACACTTTCCCCGTCATTTCAGCTCAAGTATGCAGTGACTTGACGTCATATGCTATTATGACGTCATATCTAGGTAGTTCAGAGAAGTTACTACTGTTGGAACAGTTTGATATTTTACAAACAGCCTTATCCTAGCCGCGTATACGGTAATGGTGGGGAGAGTAAGTGTATACTTTAGAGCATTGCGTCCATGTGCCATTGACAATTAGAGATGTAAAATGTTGCACGTCCAAAAGCTTTCCATGTGTCTATCTCTTAACGATTCTCGAAAACTCACCAAAAGAGAAAAGGAACTTGTAATTTACATCAAAGAAACATTTGCTCTGTTTATAACTTGCATTGAGACCACGCGTTGAGGGTTCATTATTCGTGCACAGTGATAAATCTACGCAAACTAGATTTCAGTTTATTGCAGTCCTCCAATTTTTTTTTTCTTACAAATCGCACTGTTTTAGAATTGGAGGTGAAATGTGTTTTGCTTTGAAAGGGACATCGCACGACAAAATTGAATTACTAGGTCGATGGAAATCAAACGCATTCCTGAAGTATATCAGAATAGATATGATGCAATAAGCGTTGTTAATGAATTGTATTTACCATGTTAAGTCTCTAGTGCATCTTGATTGGATCGTGGGATCGTCTATTGTTTAATTGGCATGTAGATGGACAACTGCAAATATGACTGCTTACTTACGTTTGGATAGGAGTTCAGTTAACTTGGATCGGCAAATCTCATGCATTGAGATTAAAATCAAAATTTCCAGAGAGATCTAAAGAGCCGAAATATTAAAATGAGAGTTACTTCAGCTAAAATGTGTTATGTTCATAAATGTACCTGCGGACACTCAGCTATTTTTAAGGACCGAAATGGAAAATGCGATTTTAGCACCGTTTTGATATGTATTATATTTTTTTTTAAATTTTAACAAAGTAACTGAATACATGTAGAAAATGTAATATAGATATCCATAATGGATAGGGTTGGGCCATATACAGTGCCAGTTATATCGCATGTATCAGCTGTTTGTCATGTGACTGGTATAAAAATAGAATTGTTAAGCTGAATGTAGGAAATGTGAATAGTGCAAGGGCATACAATTGTTTTTGAAGAAAAAGATTAATACACATTAAAAGATGTTTACTTCATCTACCCAAAAAGTGCTGGGAACTAGTTTGTGCTGTTTGGGAAGTACTGATAATTTTGCCGAAAATGCGTTCAATAGCTAAAAATTTCCATTTCGCTTAAATTTTGTTATAGATAAAAATATTGTTATGCAGACCAGAGTCAGCTCCCAGCACTTTTCAAGTGATACACTATATAAGCAATTAATATTCCATATTTCAGCTCAAACAAACTAGTCTATGCCCTTGCACCTTCGATGTAAACTACGAATACGCTTTTGGTTCTAGTGATATTCTATACATTCTTTGTCCCTGTGCAGATCCAATGCTACTAGATGAATTCCTAATCTATATACATTGTATTAAATAAATAATTTGCTTTTAGTTTTAATGATTAGGTTAAAAAGTTAGCAATGGTTATATATTTACTTCACTGGATCACTTATACTGCGTCATGTCAAGGCTGTTGACGTCATATTTGACAAGAGACTTTCTTGTTTTAATTAACAGTATTGTTATCAAATATTGTAATTTTACAAGATTTTTATAAATAATTGATAAATGAATTCAAGTTGTTATTTACGCATCATCATGTGGTTTATTTGATTTTTGTCACTTGTAAATTTTTCATGACGTCACAATTAAATTTTCCATGCTGTGCACCACGAATGTGAACTCGGACCCTCCTTAACTTAGCCGAACATACATAGAGACAGACGGACAGACAGATAAACAAACAAAACGATATGACCCCTAAATGTATCGCTGACTTCCAATTAGTGAAGTGCTTCTGCAGGAAATTCAACATGTCCCGTTTAAATCTTGATTTAAGAGAAAGACATTCAGTTTATGAACGCTTTTGAGGAGACGAAAACAATTTTATTGTGACTTTTGAAATATTGTGCAAAAGTAATTTACAATAAAAAGATTATGGTGTCATATGTCTTTTCTGTCTTTCTGACTGTTTGTCTTTCAGTCTGCCTATATGACTGAATGTTATATATTCTTTATGAATTTATAACTCAAACATTTTTCCCCACAAATATTTCAAACATTAAACGAGTTTACAATGAGAGGAAAAACATGTCATCCTCAGTCTATAGATTCAATGCTTCATAATCTTAACAAAAATCGTCTATGGACAAGTAGGTTTTTTTTAAGGGTTTTAAATAACAAGAAGGCTTGCAAAGGATTCATATCATTGTTTTTACAAAGTGAAAACACTTAAGATGTTTATCATGCATGTCATGCTCTTTCTTAAAATCACCATCTTAAGAAGTCATTTACGTGCAAACTAAACTGCGTTACAATACGTAATGTCACGTGACAGCAAATTTTCTAACTCCTGGAAGAAAAGAAAAACTGTTAGTTAAGTCGTTGTGTGAAAAAGTCTGTCCAGTCGTCATCTTAAAAAGATTAAATGTTAACACCACGACTTCTATTGGTGATCAGTTTTTTCCGTGAAATTTCATAAAGATTGTGCAAACCATCTACAAGAACATTCGGGTGTCATTTTTTATGTGTTTCACTGGCAATCGCGGTCATTTTGAAAGAAAAAAAAAAAGAAAAAAAAAATCATAATATTAAATGCACTTCGAGGCTTCTCTGTGGTCATTTCTAAGAAGCTTCGTTAAGATTCTTCAAGTCATCTTGGAGATAGTGTTCATAGATCGTCTAATTGTCAGAAAAAACAAGCACAAGAGAATTAAACGTCGAGACCCAAACCTTGGCATCAATCACCTCTTTTAGACTTTGTTTTACTGTGCGGGGATGAGGGTATTTATTTTGTTTAAGTTGAACATGTATAAAACCTACCACCACGGTTCTTTTTCTACAAAAAAAAAATATATTTCAAATGTTGAGGGGTCAGTTTTCGACGTAAAAAAAATTACCCACGGTATTTTGTCAACGGAGGTCCTTATTCGTCTTTACATCGGAAACAGGATAAAATCATGCATTCCGTTATCTCAACTGAGATTTGCCTGAAAGTTGAAAGAAGGTGACGGAATAGCTCTGTTATCCAAATATCTTGACATTTCAGTGGACATTCAATTGACTTTAATTCAATCTGCCCTGCGAGGTTTGTGGGTTGTCACTAATCCCGCAAACATCATAGCAGTAATTTCAAGTACAATTTTGTATGAAAAACAGTTTTAAAACAATCCATTTAAATCAATCAAAATTAACCTTAGATCATATCGTTTACAGGTATTTCTTCATTACAACAAACGAGTACTTAATTTAGCTTTAACTTTTAAATTAACTATATATGTAAGTTAATTTGAATTTTCTAATGTTTGCCATTCGTGCTGACAATCAAACATGCTGTGACAGGATTCGATATTAAGTGCAATTTCATTGTTATCCATTGACGTTATCCATAAAACTTATCAAGATATCAAGTGTCATCGAAAATCATGCACTTGAAAGTTTTAATTTACGCAGGCGGGCTCCTAAATGAAGTTGCATTACTTTTGAGGTGGTCCCTTTAATTATTTCTTTCTGTATTTTCTGCATATTGATAGGCTGGGTGGGGTAATCTTGTGTATATTTTTTTTCATTATGTGTTTCAATGGGATCTGACGGTATGTAGGGACAAGAATTATAAAATAGAAATAATACATCATAGATTGGGTGGAAGCAAAGTGCTTTTTGTAAAAATAATTCTGTTACGGCATTTTCAAGTCAATCTAATCATTTAGTAAATCACTTGGATGAAAACACATTGTTTTGATGTGATTTTAAATCAAAAGTTAAACATTGTGCTTTCCTTTAATGACTCTTTGTTTTGGTACTAAGGAAACACATTGCCAATATTAATATCCCGAGGAATATAAACTTCAGGTTTCAGAACAAAGTCCAATATAACACCTTGTATGAATTTAATAATAATATAGATTGTAGGTAAGTTTTCAGAAATATTGTGAACAAGGGGGGAGAAATCTCGTAAAGTTTCTTCTTTATTGAAAATGGATTCAACTGCTTATAACTGTAAGATGCAGTCTGTGGTTAATGCTTAAATGCAACTGCAGTAAAATTTAAATTAAAACTTAGTGATCGGTGAGTGTAAATGAAATCATAATTACTAGTATATTGAATTTTGCGTCTAAATGTGGCTTTTTTTTTCTAACATGGTCAGATTTGCTCTTCCTGTTATATTAGAATATCATTGGAATATTGAATTCAAATTTCCTTTATTTGTAACCTACATAATTACCAAAATATTTCAGCAGAAGATTAACGTGTAATCCATTGTGATCTGATGTAATCTTACTTTCCTGTGCATTGTACACTTCCGTTCCAATTCTGATGGATTTTATCAATAAAAAGATCAATGGAATACAGGAAATAGCACAGAAATCGAATTTCTGTCCTCGATTGTTTTGCTCAATTTTTAAATATTGATATAAGAATATCAATCAAAATTATCTGGTTGATTCACAAGTTAGATAGAAATGCTTTTTGCATTATAAATTTTCATATGAAATTTGAAGATAACGAATGTATTCAATTTCAGTCCAAAAAAATGATACAAATTTGGAGCAGAGCAAACACGAACCTCACAAATTAGAGATGGGATCGGGTGCCATAGAGGAGTGACATCTGCTGACGACAGGTTACACCGGCCTTGTTAAGCTCTTTGAAGTTAGTTCTCCAACACTTAGTTGGGATCATGACTTGATATCATTTCAACACACATACTTAAGTGATACACACTCAAAGAGTTAAGCACCTATTACTTGGTCATTGAACAACGCCATTTTGATGAAAGAATTTGGCTCAAAAGTTAATATCAATATTTTGTATTTCCGATCCCCAGCGTTGAAGCAATGCTACACTTAGTGTGTGCATAATAGATACTTTATATTTGAAGAGATGCCTTTGAATTTTTAGACCATTTGCTTATGAATCAGTCTCAAGGTCATCATTTTTTAAGTAGGAACTCTGCAGTGGATTTCATGAGGTCACATTTCTAAATAATGGATGAGGAACAACAAAATGTAATTATGTACATGTACTAGGTACACGTATCTTATATATCTATATTATTATTATTTTCTATTAATATTAAACAGAGGGCATAATTCTCAAAAGGTAGATGTTTTTTGAAGATCATGTTTTGTGTCAAATTAAAATCTCTACAAGACAAATATTTCTTTTTTTTAAATAATATCACTAAAGATTAAATTTCCCCTAAAAACGAATTATTCTTAAAAAAAAAAAAAAATCATTTTTCTGCGTTTCTTTTTTTTTTTCTTTTTTTTTTTTTCAAATTCTTTGTAAAATGGGAATTCATCTAATGAATTTTTTATGATAGTTTAAAAAAAAATTCTAAAATTTTCCGATTCTCTTTCCAGAGCTTAGTTATGGAGACCATATATATATGATATACTCAGCTAATTCAAAGTCAGTCTAAGAGACAAATGGACTTTCATTTTCCTTTGCATATATTTGTGATAGTTATTAGTAATATTTGACCTAAAACACTTATTTTTATTGGGATTTTTCTATTTTTTAAAAACACTTTATGAACTACAGTATTTTATGATGTGCCATACCTGTATACGGAATTGTCTGTATTAGTGTGTTTTCCCGATTTTTTTTTTTAAAAGATGAGTCTTGTTGATTGATGCATTTTTTGTTTACAAGCAAAGATAACGATGTTATATTTTGACTATTAAAGCTGGGCTTCATTGTGTTTTCTAAATTTTATATGTAAATCTTCTTCGGTATAATTTTGATGCACCAGATGCGCATTTCGACAAATTATGTCTCTTCAGTGATGCTAATGCAGAAACGTTGGAAATCCGAAATATTTATATGTAAATAAAAAAAAGAACTTTAAAGAGCTTTAAAGAGCTGAGGAGGGCAAGGACAGGGGCCAAATACGTCGAAGGATCAAAGCTATGCATGAGGGAGATAATTCTTAATTTTGAAATAAATATCTAATTTTTACCAAAGCAATTAACACTACTGTAACGGTTTTCCCCTTAGATTCCAAAAAAACCCTGTCGTTCCCCTGTCAGTCCCTGACATTTTCCTGTCTCTCCCTGACTTTCTCCTATGATCCCCTGTCGTTGTCCCTGACTACCCTGTCTACCCCCTGACGTCCCCTAACCTTGCCCCTGTTACCTCTGTCTACCCCCTGATGTCCCCTGACATTCTCTGACGTCCCTGTCAAATCCCTGACGTCCCCTGACCATGTCCCTGATCACCCTGTTCACCCCCTGTCGTCCCCTGACATTCCTTTTGACCCAGAAAATGGATAAAATATGTTCTTGTTGCTATTTACTGGTGAAAAATACCTTTTTCTTGGTAATTCTCAACTTTTGTGAAGATATAGATTCATTCAATAGTTATTTGTTCGAAATGTCTTTAGTTAATTCTTTCTTAATATGATTGTGTTGATTTTCTATTAGTGTGGTAGCTTTTGAGATAAATCTAACAGAAAATAAATGCTGTTACGTGAAAAGACTGAATTACCAATTTACTGCGTCTTGAGTAGCATGATTGACATGTAAATATATTTTAATTAATTTCTTTTTTACATCTTTTAAAATATTTCTTTTAAGTATCTTTGCTTCATTTAAGCATAGATTAATTTATTGCTTTATTTCTTGAATTTATATATTTTTTTTATTTATTTAGTTCATCTATGAATTATTTTTTTTTTTATTTATTCGTTAGATAATTAACTGATTTTATTTAGATTAATTAATTGAATTATTAATTAATTTATTAATTTATTTATTTATTTATTTATTTATTTATTTATTTATTTATTTATTCATTCATTCATTCATTTAATATTGAATTAATCATTTTTTTTCTGATATCTTTTGCTGCAGCAATATTTTTTGTCTAATGTCCATGCAAAAAGTGCAGGGGAGATTAATATATATATATTATATTTTATTCTGAGACTTTTTCCCTAAAATTCAAGACCAAACTCTTATTAAGCAACAAAATGTACAGAACCTGATACATGATTTGGTATTTTGTTATTAGAGATTTGAGAGAAATCAGATCTAGATTTGAAGAAGAGTACAGATTAAAAAAGAAAGTCTTTTTTTTTTATCTAAGTAATCATGCGTGTTTGAGAGAGAGAGAGAGAGAGAGAGAGAGTATGTATTGGAATAAAATGGACACATTGTAAAATATGACCCATGAATTTTTACAGAATAGAAATAATAGATAAAGAAGCTACATGTATTTTTGCCTATTTAATTTCATTTTTTTTTTTCGTACGGATAAAAAAGTTGGCTATTTTCATTGAAAGAAAGGAATGTTATACATTGTAATTAACATGAAGAACAGCTGCAGAGTGGGGCTAGCGCTGAGTGGGTACGGTCGCTCTGCCACAGAATAAACAATGTATAGTGGTCAGTAAAAAAGACAATAGGTGTCTGCTCTGTGTACCGTGAGTCGCTGGTCAGCTATCAACAGCTAGGAATTTCTTTCACAACCTTGACAGGTTTTGAGGAACGATTCTTTTTATTTTCTACCAAAGATAAGGTAGCAATAAAATAAGTTAAGGATTAAGATTGTGTGTAATGAGACGATAATCTTGATACCCATCATGATATTAAAAGAATGAAAAGTAAAATGAATATTCTTTAAAAAATAATTCGAAGCATAAAATGTAATGTGAATGTTTATATAGAATTACAAATAAATTAAATAATTGGAAATAAATTATTAAATATCAGCACTGAATTTATTATTATTTTTTTTTAATTTATAATATTTATTTAATCGGTTTGATGAATTAATCCCTTTAAAAAATATATTAAATCAGTATTTGTGTCTTTACACCGGTCGGTTTAGAGTAGTTTCACTGTATGTACATGTAGGAAAAAGAAAATCATTTTGATAATTAAAAATCAACTTCATCCGATTCAATATTTTTTTATTAGTACTTTTTTATGAAGTTAATTAAACGTAAAAACGTGATCAGCTCTCTTCAGATTTTTTTTTCCTTTTACAACTTCTAAAGATTTATTCCTGAACGACTGTTCGAAAATCCAGTGTTTCCAGCCTAGCTCTACATGAGAAAAATGCCTTCAAACTGACACACTGTGTCTGAACGTATGTGAGCCAAAAAATGGCGTAAAACAATTCTAAATGTCATAAAATATCAGCAAACGTTGAGAGGAATAAACACATATTAGAAAATAATAATAATGAACAATGACAACAAATTTTCATTTATTTCATTTGAAACTGATTCAGCTACAGTTTCATGTTACGGTATAATCTCGTTTTATCAATGAAAATGATAATGGATATGGAAACATTATTACCAGCTAATTTATTTAATTTATTATTATTAACATTTTGATGAACACATTTCATTCTTTTAGTTCAATAAGTTAATATATAACTATATATTCTAAGGTAAGAATTTAAAGAACGGGGTAGAATAAACAAAATCATACTTTGAATTGATTTGTTTTAATTAACAATTCCTTCATGATGGAATATATAAGTTCTCTGTAAATAACTAAGTTGATATTTTATGATAGTGACATGCACATGCATAAACTTTACAATCATTATAATGTTCAAACAATCTCTTATACATGTAGCAGTAGTAGCTAGAGGACAATACCAGTAAACTCTGTACTTCAGTAAAGGTACATGTATGGTCAAGAATACACTGGGGTAGGATCGCATTGTTTAAAAATATGACATACATGTTGGGAAAACAAACAAAAAGACCCTATGTTGTAGAAGTAACAAAATGACCCTATATACTGTGTAATTTTTTTGTTGACCTTTCCATTTGTGATTAATGGTTCAGCTACTTTACACATATCTATACGGGAATAAGCAGTTGAAGTCATATTGATTATAGGATAAATGGAGGAAGAAAACGAGAGAAGGAAAAAAAACAGATAAAAAGGGCAATATCGAAGAAAGTGATAAGAAGTTGATGAACTTTTTACATTCGTTTTCTGTATACCATCTCTCCCCCCCCCCTCTCTCTCTCTCTCTCTCAGATTATTAAAAACTTAATTTTGTTTTCGGAGGAGGTACACGGTACTTTGTAACTTTTGGTAGACCATAAAGGAGTTCATCTTACTTGTTGAAAATCCACGAAATATAACCTCATGAGATTCGCCTAGTATACGATTATGTCTGGAAAGAAAATCTTCAATTTTTCCTCTGTATTTAATTTGTAAAGAATGAGTTCCTTAAAGAAATCAGCATTTGATGAGGACTCTTGAATGTCAAGTCGGGTTGAATGACCATTTTAACATTCCCCATCCGGAAAAGGGAGGGTGGAGCAATCACATAGTATTTTTTTTTTTTTTAATAAAAAGATAATACATGGAAAATTGAGTTTATGACAATCAAACAAACATGCAGTTCTATATGTATTTTGTCAGTATTGAAAGAGCTATTAATAAACTGCATATTTAAAGTAAAAATATGTTGCATGTTTAAAAAAAAACACACCAAAAAGTAAAGGTTTGCGTGCTTGATAAACTTGCTAAAGTATTTAGAAAATGCCGCAACTTCGTGTCCATACTACATATGCTTGAACTCACCGCCTGCTCTCGTCATTCTCAAACGATTCAACTTTTCATTCCTGAGTCGGTTTTATTGTTTATTTGTTTGTGTTCTATGAAGAGTTAATTCATGGTCGTAATTTACTAGTAAATTTAAATGTAAAATTTAAGGAAATTTTGTATATTGAAAATATTATGCATGCAAAAAACTAAGTAAATTATCAAATGATGCAATCACTTCACAAGTTTAGAACAAAATTATGTATCAGCAAGTGACTAATTATACAAAACATGAACATGTTTGATACATGTATACAAATGCTATTCAAATTCACCACAATTACTGGTGTTGGCCTTATTTATTTTTATATATATTTTGTCTTCATTGTACTTGTAATCCATGGAGTAAAGACAAATCATTAAAAAGGAACAAACTAGAAATTTTAAAGATTTGATTAAAACTTACATATTTGTAGTGTTTGTCTCTAGAAGAGGTTCATTTTCTTTGTCGTCATGTCTTCTTTTCTTTCTGAGAACTTCATATGTAGATTTCTGCTCCTTTCTGGCCTGTTCCCTGTAAAAGAAGTAATTAAATTTATTAAGATTAAAATTTTTGCATGGGTATTACATATCTAGGATGAGAAATATTGTAACATATATTCTGTTATCATTTAAATAATCAAAGGTAATTTTACACAGATGTAACCAGGTAACATTGTGTAGGTAACAGTAGGGTTTTCCCCAATTACATGTTGCCCTGAGTGGTGTGCATACAACTTAATGCATGTAGACATGAGTATATGTAGATATAAATTAATACATAATTGTTTTTAATTTGTAGTTTAATCATTACGATCATTTTTTTTTTTTATTAATTGGTCTGGTCAAAAACAAGTGTATACAATAATTATACCTCTTCTTGGTGTAGTATCTCTGCCATTCCATGGATTTAAGGACTCTGTTCCTGAGCTTCTTTTTATCAAGCTGGTAATTTGGAAATTGCACTCCCAGTCTTATGACAATTTCCTCAAATGCAGTATCCATAGTGATGGTGTTCTTCGCTGAAAATGGCATGTACTTTTCTAATGTGATGCTGATAAGTTTCTGAAATAAAAAGTTACTAGTAATAAAAACAATTACATTCATAGGAAATTTCAGAATATATTATGCAAGTATTAGTTGATTTTGTTATTGTTGTGAACATTGTGATAAACTGGGCACATTTGATTTGTATGTACTGGATATTTTCTGTAATTAAGTGCAAATTTGTACATATTAAACTGTACACCTGCACCTACACACTGTAAGGCTGTACCTGGGTTGTGATTGTAAATACTTATAGTACACAGAAAAATTCATTATGACTTTAAAATGTACAGACAGTTAACATGGTTAAACTGTAGAATTTTTGTTTTCTGTATTTGGCATTATTTAATTGTCAAGTATTCGATAAGTTGAATGCTGTGTATTGTGTAGAGTATTTTAGTCAATTAAGTGTTCAAACTTCAATGCATTTTATGGAGTGAATGAAAATGCTTGATATTTTCTAAATCATCTATTATATATTCATATATCCAGATATTCTGGAGTTTGGCCAGATATTCAGTGAAGAAATAAGTTATAGGTGCATTTAATCAGTTTAACAGGTATATACAAAATTCTTTTCCATTTTTTAAGATTTTTTCCGTAAAATTTAGCAACATAAAATAGAAAACCTTAACTTTATAGAAGGATATAATCCCTTCAGGCGCTATTTTGTATATCATCTAGACCTGTAGACGGGTCATTTGATGGTGTAGACAAATCAAGTGAGCCCATGCCTGTTCAATAACAATTTAATTCATGATAGTTAACTGTTTTTATTCTATTTTATAAATTAATTAGTAATAATGGACAGCATTTGGTACATTTACTCTAAGGCTAATTATTACAGAATACATTTAACTTGAATACATGCACTTACATGCAAGATAACAACAAAATAAATGGAAAAATAAATTGCTTTGTGTCAATTAATCTAATTCAAATATACATCATGTAACATCAGGTTTATATACATGTGTATACAAGGAAGTACAAGTATCTTGAAAAACAAAGAAAATATTAGCTATTGTTATTTGAAGTATTTTATATGTAAGTAATTCTGAAAATTTTTTTTGATTTAAAGAAAGACCAAAAAAAAATGATACATATGTTTACCAGCTTACATGCATAATTTGTCTAGAAAGGCCAGGGTTTATAGGTTTTTGTCAAATATTTATATTATACAGTTAAAACATATTATTGAGGGAGTTAGCAAGATTCCAGTTCCCCAAGGCCAGGACTATTTCCCGAAGCAAAGCAGAGGGAAATAGTCCTGGTCGAGGGGAACTGGAATCTTGCTAACTCCCGCAATGATATACTTTTAACTGTTTAATTATACCGATACAAAAGTAAAATTGAGAGGATTCAGATAGCGTGATTTCAAAGCAGGGATTAGCTCACTCAACTAACACACATGAAATAGTCCATTCATATATCATATCAATATAAAAGTCACAAAACTGTACCTGTACAACTCCATGCTCAAAGGTCCCCCTTTTCCAGATGTTGTCGGGCTCTAATTGGCTTTCTTGGGGAAAGTCAAAGCTGTGGGTCTGGGTTGAAACTGTCACTTTTGGGGTATTACATGCACAGAACAGTCCGAGATTAATCCTTGCACAGCAGAAACAGTTAAAAGTACAAGTCCGTGAAAGTGGAGCACTGCGTTGCAGACTAGAAGACACATAATTGCCAGCACTAAGACTATAGTCCGAGTCACTAAAACTTAAACTATTGAAGTTGGTATTCATAGCTGAAGAAATGATTTTTCAGACTGTCCACAACATATGCAAATGAGAAATAAAACCACAGATTTGCTTGAATGTTTTTTTGGTTTTAATTAGTACATGTACCTGGCTTGTACATAATTGGATACAATAAGGTTTCAAAGAGACAGTGTCCTGTAACATGGGGTCAAACAGTAATTATAATGCTCATTGATTCCTTTGAAGTTAATGTGTCATTATGTTTCCTTTAAACACTATATGTATAAGAGGTGCAAACTAGCTTTTTCTTCATCATAATCACTATAAATTATTTTTACCATGTTTACTAATCATGTTAATTGCATGGAGTTCAAAAAAAAAAAAAAAAAAAAAAAAAAAAAAAAAAAACACCTGCAACTTATGTGCAGGTCAGTACATATAATTATGTAATTATTTTGGACAGTGATATTTATTAGTTCAGGCAGTTATAGGATATACATTTTTATACAATTTTTCTCAAATAAGAAAAATTATATTATACATCAAATTGTAATAAATTAATGCTTATATATAAGTATCATTTCCTAAAAATAAGCCATATATATTTTTTTTGTTATTACTTAAAACATGTTTAACTTTTGTTTTTAGGTGGTAAAATTGAAAATTAGGAAATGATCTCACCTACTTCTTTTAATTAATTTAAAAGAACTAACTTAATTTTAACTTAAATGTAATTTATAAGAACTAACTTAATTATAATAATGAAATATATACACGATATACAGCACTGCATGTATAACAATAATTTTGATGATTTTTCCAAGTAGTTAGCATTAAAAGGAAAATGAAATCTATTGTGACATATATGGCAATTTTGATATTAATTCATTCTTAACCCCAGGAATATACATATATATAAACCTTTGTTAAAGCAGGTTTTTTTAGTATCATGGACAAGGCAAATTAATGTTAGTTAGGCATTTAGGAGGAAAAAATATGAAAATAATTATTTTAAAAGAAGAAAAATTATGAATGAATAAATGACATCACTGCATGCACATACTGCATGCATGTAGACTTTTCCTATCCAAGTGAAAATACATACATAAAAGAATACATGTATATGAAAGGTATATGCCTTTGCTAAACATGATAAAGTTGAGACCAATTTTGTTCACACATTTCAACAGCTAGGTTCCAAAAAAAAAAATAAAAATAAAATTAAAAAACAAATAACTGCTTTAAAGACAGGGGATCCAAATACATTTTATATTTAATTACTTAATTTTTAAAAATTATAATTGATTAAATTTTATTTAGACATGCAATGCTAACAACTCTGATTTAAATATTACATTGATATTTCATAAGCAGAATTTGCAAATGTTATTAAATATTGATAGAGATCGCGAAACAGTTAATTAAAATGTCATGGATTTTTTATATATATATAACAAAAATGTGAGTTCAGGATTTTGATATACATGTATTACCAATGCATTTGAAATGAAATATAATTAAGTAGTAAAAAGCAATGTAAAACAGGCCTGTCTTTTTTGTACACACTCTACTAGGCAAAACTAACTCTCTTTGAACAACCGGTAGTTTTCAAATCGCAACAGTAGCTGTTTGGGTATATACACAATTGCTATTGATCTCCTCACATCAAAGCATGCATGTATGCAAATTGAAAATCTCTTCAGTAGTTCATTGAAGGGGGGGATGGAATCCCAATTCACAACAAAGGGCCATAACATTACCAGCTGTTAAAGAGTAAAGATGTAGAGATTTTTTAGATAATGAACAATTTGAAAGTGGTTTTTGTTTTGTTAATTTTTCTCCTATGGCTTACAAATGATGCAGAGATGCAGGGAAATGGTACTTGTTGCTTTTTATAGAATTTTACTAGAAAAGATCATAAAAGTTTGTTTTAAGATAGAAAGATTTTCAATAAGGCGATTAAAATTAAATGAGTTAAAGAAACTGTGTTTGAAATGTTATATTTTAAGACATTTAAGAAAATTATTTATGTTTATTGTAGACATGATAGATATAAAGTGATAATGTTTATGGATTTTATACCATAGGCATTTCAGGGAATTCACATTTCATATATATACATGTTATGTACAAGTGTTATGAATTTGTGTAAAAATTAATATTATTTTTTATTTTTTTCAGAGGATAAGAAGTTTTGTCTGTGCACAGTTTGTGAAGGAAGATGGATTAAGAACTCCTTGTTCTACTACCATCAGAAGCGCTTTGTAGAGAGTGTACATGAGGATTCACCGATTATCCCAAAGTTTCGTTACAACGAAAGTGATCTACAAGAAACTTTGCAGAAGCCACTGTACAGTGGTGCACACACTAGTGTATTGGATGCCATTATAAAACACATGACTGTACATTTTTAGTATGAATCATGGGATGTCCAAATCAGCTGTTTCCGATTCTTTAGCTTGTGAAAAATCTTTACTTCCTCAGCCCAATCATCTTCCTGGATCATTTCAAGAAGCAAAAAACGTGATCTCAGCACTTCTCATGCCTCTCCAGAAATTTGATGCATGTATCAACGACTGTGTACTGTACAGAGACACCAAGGAAAAACAGTTTATGACTTTGCAGAGCTGCCCTGTGTGTGCTGAACCACGTACAAAAAATGGAATTACACAGAAACGGTTTACGTATATGCCAGTCGGACCCAGGCTGAGTAGATGGTTTGGAACAGCAAATTTGTGCAAACTGTTGTATGCAAGCAGATTAACTGTCAACGGAACTATCAAAGACTTTACCGATGGGAAATTATACAGTTCTTGGTTTCAGCCTGGTGGAGTTTTTAAAGGTGTACCAGAGGCCCTTGCAATTCCATTGTCCTTGTTCACTGATGGTGTTAATCCAAACAAACATATGACAAGTTCAAAATCCATGTGGCCCATCATATTAACTTGGATAAACTTGCCAATTGATATCCGTCAGCTGTTAGGCCCCATGTTACTGGTAGGAGTCATTCCAAGTGGAATCAAGGGATCCGAGCCAAAATCATTAGAGCCGTACCTTGAACTCCTAATTGATGAGCTGTTGTCATTGACAGAATTCACGGTATACAGTGATTATGAAGCTGCACCTGTCACAGTCAAAGTTGCACTTCTACAATTCTTGTGTGATATACCTGCATACTCCAAGTTGTTCCATCTCTCAGGCCATGGAGCACTGAGGTCATGTCCGTACTGCACAGACACTGTACAACGCTGTAAACACCTCCATAAAACCATTCACAACTCAAATAGAAGGTTTTTGCGTGCAGATCATCCCCTGCGGACCTCTGATGACTTTGGAAGTGTAGAACAAAGAAAAAAGTCTGTGCCTTACTCTCAAGAGAAAGAGATACAGTTGAGAGAAAAATATGATGAGAAACCAAACAACAATCAAAAGTCAAAGCTACAAAAGGAAACTGGCCTGAAAGGAAGATACTCACTGCTTCGTCTGCCCTACCACAACCGCATGCAACAGATGCAACCTGATGCAATGCATACGTTAGCTGACTTTATTGGCCATCTTCTTGATGCTCTAACTGGCAAACATAGTACAGTAAAAGTACAAAAATGTGAACAGTCATTTGGAAGGTTTAGTGATGTGTGGCATTCTTCTCCAGATTCCACTGTTATCCAAGACACCAGACCAAAGAAGAAGAGGAAGATGACAAAGGATACACCTACCGAGATACCACATAGTGTTCCTTGGTCGCTTAGTAAAGAACAGATAAAAGAAGCAGACAGAAGAGCCTCAGCTATCTGCTACACCGATGTGCAAGATATTACCCCAGGACCCCACTTCTCTAAACCCTGGACACTGCGAACCATGAATTCCAAGTTGCAGGTAAAATTGAAAACATATTAAATAGTTTTTATTATATATTTTAATGATATGTCAATTAAGTATTGAGTTTTACAGATTTTTTTTACTTTCAACGTGCAAAAACAGTAACATCACCCAATATACATGTATGTATATATATATACAAATGTATAAGTATAATTACTTAATATATAAACCTATTAAAAAAAAAAAGCACTCTCTGTAAAGATATTTGGTATTACATTGCACTGTTGTTAAACAAGTGATGTTATTGTATCTGTAGTTTGTGACAAGTGGAGGATTAGAATGGTGTGTGAAAGGATTCCTTCCGCAAAAACAAGAAGAAACACTATTCTTTCTACTGAATGTGTTAAAGAGATTGATAACTCCAGCCTTGAAACAGTGTGCCATACAGCAGCTCCAGGATGATGTGCATACAGCACTCTGCCTTTTGGAGAAAGATTTTCCTCTGTCACTTCAGGTAAAATTATTTTCTTGTTGACTTTAACTTTTTAAACACAGACATTCAGCTGGTTCCTAGCAATTTGAGGACCCTCTTTACACTAAAGCAAAATGTGCTCTCTTTTTTGGAATTGTGAAAATTATATTGAATGAAGGTGTAATGACTGTTGTGGGGAAAATGCATGCAAATATATAGTATCTGCAGTTGATGTATCTTGGTCAGTTAATTATCACACTAAACATGAATCACACAATTTTGTGCATTTAAGCATATAATTTGCTCAGATTTGAGATCAATCCAGGTAATTTATTTCTATACATGTACAGCTGTATGTAGCTGACATTTTGTATGAGTTTGAAACTGACAAGAGTGTGGGCTTTACTTTGCATAGAAAAACTTGTTTCACAGTATACTTACAAAGTATTATTTTACAGTATTATTTCTTAAAAGAATGGAGCAAGTACAACTATTTATTTTTTTTTTTTTTAATTTCAGAATTTAACAACTCATTTGATTCACCATATGGTAGATGGACTATTGGATTATGGACCGGTATATGGTCGATGGCTTTTCCCCTACGAGAGAGCAAATGGGTGGATCAGCAGGCAGTGCCTTCGGAAAGGGGTGCAGGAGTCAACAGTCATGGAGACATATGCGGTAAGAATTTTTTTTTTTGAAAGTAAACTTGATATTGATTTTATCCTGATCAGGTTTGTAGACTAAATGTAATGTCATTTTTTTTAAAGGACTAATTGAGACCATCAGGTCAAGTTTATTATGAGTACAACTAAGTACTATATAATAATTTGGTTGTAAAATCATTCAAAAAAATATGCTTATATTTTATGCATTTCAAAACATGCAACTGTCATTCTTGTTTTTGAAGAAAAATGTTCAGCTGAGTGGTAAAAACTGACACATTTGAATTCTGCAAGTTAATTTCTAAATCAACCACTTTTTTGCAGATATATGACTGGTGTGTTCATATGGTTCTGAGCCAACAGTTTAAGCCATCAGAAGTTTTCAATGGTGAAAACAGACTAGTTGATCTGGCAGAAAAACTTTCAAGTGAACAGACTGAAAGCTGCATACAGGAGTTTCCGAACCCAACTCCAACAGAAAAATCCACGATGAAAACGTCTAAGCTGACATCCCAGATGATCGATCTGATGTTTCGTTTTTATGTGAGTGTAATGGCTATGAATGTGATGACTTTCCAAGATTCTGTCGTGGAGAATCATAGGTGTTGTTCCATTGTTGACAATCAAGGCCGGACTATTCAGTACCTTGGGAAGGGATTCAAACGAAAACCGGCATCCATTGTGAAAATTCCTTGTGCAAGTGGTGCCCAATTTGCGGAAATTCTATACTTTTTGTCCCACCAGGTCAACAAGTCTTCTCAGAACTGGGTTGTATTGAATGAATTCCCTCTTGCTATGAAGGAAAATGGATTTTACAGTTTCGAGCAGACAGCTATCCGCCAGAGACTGGTGCATGTATCTGTGCTCAGTAAACCATTAGTGCATGTGAGGAAAGATGGATTATTGTGGGTGCTTGACCATTGTTGAAATTTGGAAAAATAACTTTTCACAAATACATGGTGTAGTAACTTTTAAATTGATTTCCATTTAAAATTAATGCTATATGTTCTTTATTGTGTGTTTATCACTTATTTAGCAGATAACTGTTATTGATTTCGCACAAACTCTATGTTGACATCATCATGATATTTGTGTATTGATATTGATCATTAGAGCAATCGAATGCTCATAGTTTATCAAGACTTTTAGTTCACATAACATTCAAGTTGAAGCTGATCAAGTTCTTTCATAATAAACAAGATGTTGAATCATTGAATGTGTTATAAGAAAAAAGCTACGTTAAAAAATATATGAATATTAGGCAGATAATCAACATTTGCCTTGTAAAATTTATTATAAATGGTTTCACTTTCAGTGATGAGACCAAGTTTAGAGAGATGTATAATATGTTTAGATGTGTCACTGTGTCATGTAGACATATTTACTGTACCTTGTACTGTATTTTGTTTTTATGCTTTTATTAACCCTGCAGTTCCATGTACATTGAATGCTCAGGATGCAGTTGCAAGGTTGCAATATGAAATTGTTAAATGCATTTGTACTTGTTTTCTAATATTCTGCATATTTTTTCTTTGTGATTGAAAAAAGAAATAAACAATTGAAACTTTCCATGTGTTTTAAATACAATGAAAATAAGTTAATTTATCATGTTTAAGGTAAAGAATGCATCACAGTATCAGCAGTGGGACTGTGTGGAAAAATATGATAAACCAGAGATTTACTGGTAAACAAATGCTGCTGCTATCTCTAGGAGAGGTGTTTGTCTCAAGAGTTTATGCAGAAAGAGTGGGGGGGGGGGGTGTTAGTATGTTATACTGTTACCTTAAAAGTTGACTAGAGTTGTATAAAATGGGTTTTAAAAATTCAGTCCACATCAGCTTGACTAACAGATCTTTCATGTTCAAACTGAAATTAAAGCCACAAAGAAAATACATGTATTTTATTTTGGGTAATAAACAAATTTTTGATCATGTGGCTTGGATCTTAACCTCTTTTAAAAATACCGTATATGATTTACATTATGACCCCTGGGTCAAGGCCTCTGTTGGTGGACTTTTAGTCCCCGAGAGTCCCCGAGGGTCTCTACAGCCCAGTAACCTAGTACTTCGGTACTACATGTAGTTTAAAAATACGAATATATATTTAACTGTTGTGGTAAAATTTAGATATTTATTTCAGAATTAAGGATAATCTCCCTCATGCCTAGCTCTGATCCTTCGGCATATTTGGCTACAGTCTTTGTCACCTTTTTCATCTCTTCAAAGTCTTTGTAATTCAAATATTTTGGATTTCCAACCTTTCGGCATGAGTATCAATGAAGAGACTTAACGTGTCAAAATACGCATGTCTGCTACTTTTGAAGTTAGAAGTGAGGAATATTAGACAGGTGTTTTCTATTGATAAATTCATTCGTTAGATATGGTTTAAGATTTAGAATGTCAAAAAAATGAGTTATGGTTTAGGTATGACATAAACGAACTTTACTGCCGTAGTTTATTTCGAATTTTCCAGTGGTGGATCTCGGAATTTCAGGGGGTAAAATGGGGGGGGGGGGATTCAAGAAAGGGTCGAATTATATGTGCATGCTGTCTTAAAGCAACTTATTTCTTGAGACGTTTATAATTAATTTAGTGTTTGGATACATATAATGGCTTCGGTGAATATATTTATTTACTGTAGGGGTGGGGGGGGGGGGTGTAAACTACTTAAATGCAAAGAAAGTTTGGCGTGTTTAATTTATTGCTTTGAATAAAATATTTTTAGAATTTCTGAATAGCTGGTTGACATATTTGATGTTAATATATGTAAGTAGATAAAATGGTCGCGTTTCGCCTCACAAAGGAATCATAGATGTTTAGTGATAGTTATATTTATAAACTCTACGGTTAATCTGCGGAATCACTTAAACCGTCATTATGATAAATATACAATGAGAAAAATGGACTGTTAGTATATATAGGTCCCTGGCTGCACCTAGAAAATCAACATGCCAAACATTCAAGATTTCACAAATGTTAATATTCGACCACATATATATATATATATATATATATATATATATATATATATATATATATATATATATATATATATATATATATATATATATATATATATATATATATATATATATATATATATATATATATTATCGAAAAAATATATACTTAAAGTTTTGAGGTTTTCTACTAGAATGCCTGGCCCACAACCCCCTCTTACGGTGATCATGAATGTGCAGGGGGGGGGGGGGGAAATAGAGTTTACTGTAAAGAATTGTGTTGTATATAATTACATAATGATAAAACTTCAGGATTATATCAATATCATTTTAATGCCGATCTTTTTATGTGCTTTATAAGCTATATCGTTCAGTCCATTATTCCCCAATTCAAAACACATATACGCTAAAGATTATTGTTCTTAATACTTTAACATAACATGTACATGTATAGACCTGCAACATTCTGTATCTCTATATCTTTTGTTATTTGGTAAAAGTGATTTTCCTTATGCAAAAAATGTTAAATTGTTTGATTGTGTTCATGAATATATTTTACATACTAAGAGATTTCATAGATGATGTGTAATTAGGGAATTTTATTCTTGTTTTTTTAAACCAATTACACATTCATTGTATTTTATAACATTTGCTGTATTTCACACTTATCGTTTTTTTTCCCTTCATTCTCTCATAAAACCGGCACTCAATTATACCTGTTTCCCCACCTTTTTTTTCTGAATAATTTCCAATCAATTTTGTGTTACTTAACTATAACTCATTGATGATATGAACCTGTTAACTACATGTAGTATTATGTATAATTAAATGAACCTTGTACCTGTGGAGAGGGCTTATATAGGCTATGCCTGCTGCCCAATCCATTTATGTTCAGTACTTAATAAAATATGCTCGAATCAAATCAACACAAATCAAGTGTACAAGTATGTATACAATTATGCGATATTGTAGATTATTAATTATTTTTATCACAAAAAGAAACTTTGCGTGTAAAAAAGATCAGGTATAACTTAAAGTAAGCAAAATAAAAAAATAAATAAATGAATAAAAAAATGAAATTAATTAATTAATAATAAATTTAAAAAAATGATAAATTAATTAAAAATAAATAAATAAATAAAATAATAAAATGGGGCACTGGATCTTGATCTGCTTTTGTCTTTTAATGCTAATTTTATGCAAGTTAGAATATGTTTAACCAGATATGTAACGTTTCAAATGAAAACAAAATAATTCAATTCACAGATTTTATAATAATTTATCCCCGAACATTCAAAATGTGTAGTTCTACATAAACAGTCTTCAGGCAAAACAAACTATGCTTCAAACTATTTGTGAAGCATATTCACATTATTTTTTTTTCTTTCAATTTCATGATGGGTATCAAAATCATCGTCTCATCACACACGATCTTAATCCGTAATTTGTTTTAATGCTACTTTAACTTTAGTACAAAATAAAAAAAATAGTTCCTCAAAACCCTGATACGGTTAGAAAAGAAATCCCTAGCTGTTGATAGTTGATCAGCGACTCACAGTACACATAGTAGACACCTATTGTCTTTTTTTACCGACCCACTATACATTGTTTATTCTGTGGCAGAGAGACCGTACCCACTCAGCGCTAGCCCCACTCTGCAGCTGTTCTTCATGTTCATAGCAACATTGCTTTCTTTGAATGAAAATAGCAGACTTTTTTATCCGTATGAAAAAAGATGAAATTAAAATAGGCACAAAACGATTTAAATGATACAAATAACTAGAATAAACTTTGATATATATTTTTTAAACTCTGTCGTAAAAATACATTTAATTTATTTTTTTATCTATTATGTTTATTCTGTAAAATTCATGGGTATATTTTACCATGTGTTCTTTTTATTCCATGGCATGCTCTCTCTCTCTCTCTCATAAGAAAGAAAACTTCCCTTTTTAAAAATTTAATCTGAACTGCTTTTTTAAAAACTCTGTTCTCTCTCAACTCTCCAATAAAAAAATGTAAAATCATGTAGCAGGTATTATAATATTTTGTTGCTTAATAAGAGCCTGGGATCGAAATTAAAAGTCGAAAGAATTCTCTAAATTAAAAATAAATACATAAATAAATAAATAAATAAATAATATGAAGTAATTAATTAATAACATAAATAAATAAATAAATTAATAAAATAATAAATTAATTCATAAATTAATTAGAATAAATAAATAAATAATGATTATATAAAAAATAGAATAAATGATAAAGAAATATAAACTAAAGAAATAAATTAATCTTTAGCTAAATAAAGCAAAAGATATTGTTAAAAAAGTAGTTAAACGATTAAGTAAATAAATTGAAAAATAAATAAATAAATAAATATAATAATAATAATAATAATAGAATAAATAATAAATAAATAAAATATAAATTGAAGAAATAATTTAATCTATAACCAAATAAAGCAAAATATATTTTATAAAAAAAAATAAGTTAAACGATTAAGTAAATGCTAAAGTAAATAAATAAATGGAAAAATAAATTAATTGATAAATAAATAAGTAAATAAATAAATAAAAATATATTTACATGTCACTCATACTATACAAGAAGCAGTTACTTGGAAATTCATTCTTTTCAAGTTAATTGGCATTTATTCTCTTGAAGATATATATGAAAAGCTACCACATTAAAAAAAAAATCAGCACAATCATATAAAGAAAGAATTAAACAAAGTCATTTTAAACAAATAATTATTGAATGAATCTATATCTTCACAAAACTTGAGAATTGCCAGGAATAAGGTATTTTTGACCAGTAAATAGCATATTTTATCCCTTTTCTGGGTCAAAAGGAATGTCAGGGGACGACAGGGGGTGAACAGGGTGGTCAGGGACATGGTCAGGGGACGTCAGGGATTTGACAGGGACGTCAGAGAATGTCAGGGGACATCAGGGGGTAGACAGAGGTAACAGGGGCAAGGTCAGGGGACGTCAGGGGGTAGACAGGGTAGTCAGGGACAACGACAGGGGATCATAGGAGAAAGTCAGGGAGAGACAGGAAAATGTCAGGGACTGACAGGGGAACGACAGGGTTTTTTTTGGAATCTAAGGGGAAAATCATTACAGTAGTGTAAATATATCACCGTATTTTTAAACTTGTACCGAAGAACTTAGCTACTGGGCTGCAGAGAGCCTCGGAGACTAACAGTCCACCAGCAGAGGCCTAGACCCGTTCGCCATAATGTAAATCTTATACGGTACCACCGGTACCAATTTTGATACAAAAGATGCGTATTTCGACAAATAACCTGTACATGTATGTCTCTTCAGTGATGCTCATGTCGAAGTGTTAGCAAAACGAAATATTTAAATAATAATGAAAAACTTCCAATTTCTAAAACAAGGCAAGCTTTTGAAAAACAAGTTAATGAAACAAAGATATCAACAGTCTCGTTTGAAGTCATTATTTGGCCGATACAATGACCTTGTCAGCAAACAAATTTATCATTAAGTCAAATGTTGACTAACGTTTTTTTTTTCATACTTATTGTTAGGCCATTATTTACACACTGAATTATCGACGGATTTTTCCGTTATTTCCCGATCACGACAAGGAGCACACGGCGGGTGTTACCTGTCGACGGGGGATCTTTACCCCTTCATGGCACCGGATCCAATCCTGATGTTTTTTTAGAGGTTCGTGTTTGCTCTGCTTCCGATTTGTATTCTTTTCAATAGACTTCTGAGATTGATTACTGTTGGTTCCCCCATATTTAATTTGTTGATGAAGCTCAATGTTAAACATTTTAATGCTATTTTGGTGAGATTTTGAGTTGATACTCATCACCCCTTAACTTTCATTGATCTTTATGGTTTTTAAAAATGTGTTCAAGTTGTTTTTATGTTTCCTCTCCAACCAATTTTACTGAGACTCCTTTGTCACAAACAGCAATTCAACTTAAATGTTATTATAGTTTTCTTCTAGCTTCAAGTAAAGAAAATGAGCTTGAAAAAGTAAAATATTTGAACATGTTTTGTCCATTATAAATCCTAGTTCTGTAGTATTTATATTCAATGAAGCCATATTTAACCTTCAGTTACTTTGTTTCCCATATGTGGAGAATCCCCATGCTACATTAAAAAAAAAAAAAAAAAAACTAGTAAACAGCCTGATTTTGATGATCACTTGAAAGTCATTCAAAATTATAACCAATCACTTAACTTCCTCATTTCATAATTTACAGATTATCTCTTCATATTTAAAGTGCAATTTTGCTATTAATGTGCAGTGTTTTTAATGGGAAATTTAAATGTTATATTTTTAAAATCTATTTCTTACAAGTTTTGGTCATGAATTCGTGATTAATACACATTTGGTTTTCCTTTTCTGGATGCTAATACATCTGTTCCGCATGTGAAATGATTTAAGGGGAAATATTTATGATAATGATATCAAACACGTTTCCTTCAACCATTTTGACATAGCTTGAGCGATATTTTGATTCTTACATTTTATATCCAGTCTGCTTAAGTATAATTAATATTGTTTAGATTTTAGTTTTGGTTGTAAATGAAACACTTTTCAAACGAATTATTTTAATTTTATTTCTACACCTGATATGTTTACACCATTTATTTTAGAACCTGTCCATGAAAATAAGTCTTAAGGCTTGTCATTTTCTAAGGAAGAAATTCTTCAAAATCATATGTCAGTTTTGAATATTTTTATTATTCCAAAGAACCAAAATGAATTTGAATTACCATATCTATATTGGATTGCAAAACTTCATGAAAATCCTTACAAACGAAGATACATAGTGGGTTCCTGTAAATGTTCAACCAAGCCTCTTTCTTTACCCCTCACTAAGATATTAACAGTAGTGAAGGAGAAACTTCAAGAGTACTCTGCAACAATATATTCGAGAAGTGGTGTAAATCAGATGTGGATACTTAAAACTTCCAAGGAACTTTTGGAAAATTTAAAATCACAAGATTTTATCAAAATCAACAGCTTAAAAAATTACGACTTTTCAGCTTTATACATAACCATTTCCCACGATAAATTAAAGTCCAGGCTTTTTGATACCATTGACAGCTGCTTTTTCGATAAAAATGGAACTCGTAAATTTACTTACCTTGTCATTTGTCATTTGCAAAATTATTTTGTTAAGAAACATTCTGATTGCACACACAAGTACTCTGAAGTTGATATTAAAAAGATGCTTGAGTTTCTGATTGACAGTATCTATGTGGTTTTTGTAGACCAGGTCTTCCAAAAATCTATTGGAATTCTCCTGGGTACCAATTGCGCCCAAGTGTGTTATTAGTAGACCTATTTTGTATTCATATGATGCAGCATTTGTCCAAAATCTTATTCTTGAAAAGAAGAAAACACTTGCTGTGGCCTTCAACTCGACATTTAGATATATCGACGACGTATTGTCAATTAACAATGGTTATTTCCATTCTTATGTCGATCCGATATATCCCGGTGAGCTTGAGATAAAAGATACCACAGAGTCTGACACATCTGTTTCATATTTGGATATTTTACTTGAAAAAGACGTTAATGGTAATCTACCAACCAAGCTTTATGATAAACGTGATGACTTTAACTTTTAAATCGTAAATTTCCCTTACTTATGCAGCAATATACCCTTTTCAGCTGCATGCGGGGTTTATATCTCTCAGTTGATTCGAAACGCAAGTGCATGCTCAACGTATGTACAATTTCTTAAACGAGGTTAATTATTGGCAAACAAGCTGATCAAACACGGATATCACCCGTCTCGTTTAAAGTCATCATTTCGTAAGTTCTATGGTCGATACAAAGACGTTGTCAGCAAACACAATATATCATTGAATCAAATGCTGACTGACTTTTTTCATACTAATTGTTAGGCCATTATTTACACACTGAATTATCGACGGATTTTTCCGTTATTTCCCGAACATGACAAGGAACACACGGCGGGTGTGACCGATCGGCAGAGGATGCTCACTCCTTTATGGCACTTGATCCCACTTGATGTTTTGGAGTTCCATGTTTGCTCTGCTCCTATTTTGTATTGTTTAATGGACTTTTGAACTTGAATACTGTTCGTTATATCTATATATTTCACTGATGCTGTGTACCGGGTTAATTTCACCTCGTGTTATTTTCACCCTTTCACACTTGCAAACAATTCTATTTTAAATACGCAATTCTTTTTAAGAAATTATACTGTGTGTGTGCTTTTTTAATTCGACCCGTTTTAAATTCGTCCACCTGTTATTAGGGCGAAAGGTGCGAAAATAGAACGGATTCGTATATAAAAATATACACTGTGTAAATCTTTGATTAAAAAAAAGATAAAAAGTTAATTCATTATTTATCTTTCAGACTGGATTATAATTCAAAAACCAGCGTATTTCTAATCATACGTGATTCGTTGATTTGCTCGCATACAGGCATAGTCTTTCCATCAATGGAAAATGTGTCCACCTGTCTCATATTAACAATCATTTTCCTATGTTTAAAAAATCTATGAAGGTGAAAAATTAAAACAATCAGTAAGGTGATTGTGAACGTAGAGCCAGAGCTGATGATGGCAATCAACACTCCCGTACTTGTTGACTTTTGCTTGTGCTTCATATTTGTACGTTTCATTTTCTTACTGGTTTCTTTAAACGCAGGAATATTAGATACTGATAAGCTGTCAAAAAGATGACCAAGATCTACAAACAATTAAACAATTTCATTGTACAATAAGAATTTAAAACATTTCTATTGAACTCTCATATAAATGTTTTTATATTCCCAGTAATTTTATTTTGATTATTTACACTGAGAGATCCCCTGAGGTTATTTTGTCTGCACAAAGCATTCAATTTTAAATAAATTGATGCTATGCATTCATTTTTCGTGATAAAAAAAATTTTTTTTTAAATGATCGGTTCATCTATTATGTATATTTTACATATATTTTTAATTTAAAATAAATATAATATATTTTAATACATATATTTTAATTCAATGAATTTAAACAGTAGCTGTGTTGATAAACGTATAACAATCTATACCTTCTGTAGATATAAAGCATTCCCCAGTGATATGATGACAACTATTATTACATTGTTGAGGACATACTTTCTCACACTCTTCTCCGTAGAATCCTGCAGTACATACTTTAGAGCAGTTAATATCCATACATCCTGCATGACACTCTGCAAATTTTATGAAATTTAAGCGTGAATAATACAATGCATCGATGAACATCTTTAGTAAATCCATCGCATTTTTCCCATATGTATGAGGTTATAAACATGAAACATGAATAATTATAAAAATTAAATGACCTTTTCTTCACAGAAATTTATATAACAAAGCAAAAGAAATTAATTATGAAAGATTGGACTTCTTCAGAGACAAACAAGTCAGAATTACATATAATATCACTAATATAAAGGTCGCCCGCGTGGCGCAGTGGTTAGAGCGTCTGCTCTAGAGTCGCGAAGTAAGGAGCTGACCCTTACGTCGCGGGTTCGAATCCCATTGTGGGACGTGGAGACCGGTCCTTCGGATGAGACCGTATAAACCGAGATACCGTGTCGCAGTAGCTGCTGGCACGAAAAAGATCCCTCACTGCTCAATGGCCGTAAGTGCCGAGTATAGGACAAAATTTGCAGCTCTCCACCGGCAAGTGGTGGCGTCTCCATATGAGTGAAATATTCTCGAGAGGGACGTTAAACAACATACAAAGAAACAAAAAAACTAGGATAAAGTTTAACCGAAGCATAGAAATATTTTTTTTTAATCTGCACAGATTGTATGTATTTTTTTAACAAGGGCTTCGACATTGCTGTATAAAAACTCTTCTTTCTTAATCTAAAAAAGGAGAAAATACGTATTTGAGTCTATTTCTTCACATTGTTTCCTTTAAAAGTAATTTAAGGAATATGTGTTCTTTTTTCCCAGTTTGTTTTTTGGAACATAACGAAAGAAAGAAAAAAAAATCATTTGAAGTAGCAAGAAATATGCTAAAAAGATAGGTCTTAAGGCTGAAAGTGCAACACACTAAAACAATGGTGTGTATTGAAAGTAGATGTCTCTTCAGATGTGTACCTTAATGTACTGATCAGCAACATTTTGCTGATTTAAGTCGGTCTACCTTTTTTTCAACATTTTCAATATTTTGCTGATTTAAGAAGGTCCTAATATCTTAGTAAAAAGGCATGCATGTACTTACTAACACAAGAGTAAATGCTGGATTCCCAGTAAAAATCCGCACAACATTTACTTATACCCGTCAATCTAAGGAGAGCAAAAAAGTAATAAGTTTAAAACAAAACTACACCAATTGAAAAAGTACAAAAAGTTAAGTTTTTAAAAGAATTACAAACCATGACATTAAAATAAAATCACAAATTAACTAGAGTGATTCTTTCGAGGGGAACATATCGAAATATTCAAACCAGGCTGTTTTGGTAAACCATTGTGTGACAGAGATCTATATTTGCATTGTTTAAGCACAACTGTAAATTATTTGTAGACAATAATTAAAAAAAAAACAATACTTACATTTCTTTGCATGAATATTGCGTAGAACCTTCATAAGAAGTGAAAATCTTAGGATATATGAGTAAACAAAGCCATAGAAAATTATTTTGATGCGTCATCTTATCAGTAAAAAAACGTGTATTTAAAATGGGAATAATGTGTTTTATCTTCCGCATTTAGAACCAATATGATTGTATTTGTATTTTCGCTTAAAACGTAACAAAGGTTATATTTGTGTGAACCGTATCCACACACATGTATATTTTTTCCCCTGTATTTTTCGACGAGTGCCTATCGCAGTCCCTTACGCAGGTATGTTAAGTCTACACCCAGGTATATCCTACTTGCCTGCACAATATGACGTCATAGTAAGCTGTATGACGTGAATATTTGAGATATTGATTTCTTGATATCTATATTTAAAGTTTAATTTCAGGTCCGAGAAATGAATGGATTGATTAACTGATTAATTATATCTAGTTTTATGTCCTATTTGAGAACTTTTCACTCATATAGAGACGTCACCATATACCGGTGAAGGGCTTCAAATCTAGACCTTTTTTTTTCGGAACTCAGTCCCATTGAGCAGTGATAGATGTTTATCGTGCAAGCGCCTGCCGTGACACGGGGCCTCGGTTTTAAGGTCTCATTCGAAGAACCCGCAACTTTCACTTTAAAGTGCCTGGCGAAGGAACAGTTGCTACCTATTTTTTTTCGACTTAGATCAGACGCGGCCGAGATTCGATCTCACGGCCTTCCGATCGCGGAGCGAGAAGAAATGAATGAAATCATTCAAAAACATAATAAAAACTAAATCTTGCCGTTTTTTGGTGGTATAAATAGCTAAGTATTTATCACAGAGGTAAAATACCAAACCCATGATGTCATAACTATTGACCAAATATTGTCCGGGTGAAAATTAAACGTGACGAGAATTCATGTAAACAGATATATGAAGTGGGAGCTTTAAAGCATATACAATGAATGTTATGTGTGATTCATGAGGAATAAAAGATTAAGAATCAGGTACGCTGATCTGTTATCATGTTTTCATACAATGAACAAAGGCAGTGCTTTGAAATCCCGATCAGCCTTTCCTCTATCGTTCTAACAACAAATATTCAACACTGCGCAGCATACTTTGAAACATAATTTTTGTTTGTATCGAAAGCTTGTATTCTATAGTACTTTGAAAATGCTGCTAGAATCGTATAGGTAACATGAGTTGATGACAATTCCTTGATTGTATGTACGAAATGTAAAACATTTAGTAGGGTTTCATGCGAAACTTTGGAATATTTTTCTGTCTGGAGAGTAGGATTCTAGCAGCACTTTTCATGACCCAGTGAGTTTAAGACTCATTAATGTCTATATAGTGGATAATAATAGTAAATGCTTTATCTATGGCTTTTCCGATTTATCAATGCTATGTTTTTTCAAAAAAAAGTCTAAATTCGACGAAATATGATCTGGATACTGCCTTAATATACCTGCGTAGACTCTCTTACCTCGACAAAAGCAACAGGTAAATGTTACGTTGTTCAACACTTTCAGCGGAGATTATTCTGTCATGGAAGATTTTCCAAAGAGGAAGTTCGTATCACAGGATTGGTTTGGTATTGATTTATTTGACAATTTTCTTTTTCTACGACCGTTCACGGTAGCTCAGTCGGTAGAGAGCTCCCTTCGTGATCGGGAGGTCGTCAGTTCGAATCTCGGCCGCGACTGACCTAAGTCGATAAAAAATGGGTAGCAACTGTTCCTTCAACATACTCTCAGCACTTCGAAGTGAAAGTTGCTGGTCCTTCGGATGAGACTTAAAAAACGGAGGCCCTGTGTCACGGCACTCGTTGGCACGATAAAGATCCCTCACTTCTCAATGTCCTGAGTGCCGAGTAAAGGTCAAAATTTGAAGCCCATCACCGGTATATGGTGACTTCTTTCTATGAGTGAAAAATTCTCGAATGGGACGTAAAACCACATACAATCAATCAATCTCTTTCTACGCTCTTTATTTACTTTACAGAAATCTGAAAGAGAACTGTTATAAAACTTGAATTTAAATGATTGAAAAAGGAGAGGAATATGTCATAAAGAGGCAGTTAACAGCTCTGTGTTCACTAAAGACATTGCAAAAATTCTAAGTGGCAAAAAACAAGCCTATTTTACTTATGGTGAAATCCATTTATCAAAAAGAAATAATTATTTAAAATTTATGGTCTGGTTTGGTCGATAATGCATTTAGTTCAGTTGGCGTATTTTACGGTATTTTTGGTTCTATTTCTATTTGATACTAGGGTCAATTCACTCAGAACTTTGACGTCACTTAACATAGTCGTCATCAGTCTGTGCTGAGACTCTAAGTTTGCACTCACTTACTAATCACACACGCTGCAAACCAGTGCAGAAAGATATTGGGCACATGTTAACAATGAATTAATCATATTTGAATAGTTTGAAATAAAGATTTTATATGTATCAAGGTATGCATCAAACTTATTCAAAATTCAAAACTGCGAATAATGGGTCATGGAGCTGGTCAAAATTAGTACTTATTTGCAACACGCTTGATACTGTCTGCAATAATTTCTCTGGAAAAGGAAAAAAAAAAAACAAGATGTCCTGAGTTAGAATCGTTACAATATTTCATATGCTAAATTGTGACTCACTAAATGGTCCTCGTTGGAAAAAAAAAGCAGATGACGCCTTAAAACGTCACAGAGCAGCGACTAGCAATACAATTTTGTGTTGCTGTCAGGGTTGGGGAAATTCCCAAATAAACAAGATGTGCTGGAGGAAGAAAAAACAAAAATTAAAAGTGTTCTGTTCATTTGTATGTAAATAGCTCAGGGCTTGTTAAGTGGTAGAGACTCTGTATCAGGGGATTAACGATCTGTGTGGAAACGGATTATCAGTAAAATTCTTATCAATTAATTTATTAAAAAGAACAATGAAAAGATACATAGAAGTTGTTCGGTTGCGGATCTTAGAGTTACGCGATCAAAATAGAAACTGACCTAAGAACTTACGCTACTGAAACATTTGTTATCAAACAAAATGTCAAGTGATATAGAATTTTTTTTATTGCGTGGGTACGGCGTCAGACGTCAGAATGTGTGTAAAATGTATATGGAAAGTATTTTTGAGAAACTCATAACGTGAGTTTGATGAAATCTTATGGAATGAATCTTCGCACATCCAAAAAGAAAATAAAAAGAACTAATAATTTTTTTTTTTAGGATCATGCATGGTTTATCATTTGGATCCTTCTCTTAGTAAATCTGTGTTGCTTATTGAAAATTTTTGTGAAAATGTTTGTCCAGTCGTCATTTTAAAAAGACTAAATGTTAACACCACGACTTCTTTTGGTGATCTTTTTTCCGTGAAATTTCATAAAGATTGTCCAAACCATCTACAAGAGCATTCGTGTGTCATTTTTTTATGTGTTTCCTGGCAACCGTGGTCATTTTGAAAGAAAAAAAAAGATATAAAAAAGTCATAATATTAAATGCACTGCGAGGTTTCCTTGTGGTCATTTCTGAGAAGTTTCTATAAGATTCTTCAAGTCATCTTGGAGAAAGTGTTCATTGATTCTTTAATTGTCAGAAAAAAAGCACAAGAGAATTAAACGTCGAGACCCAAACCCTGGCTTCAAACACCTCTTTTAGATTTTGTTTCACCTTGCGGGGATGAGGGTATTTATTTTGTATAAGTTGAACATGTATTAAACCTACGGCCAAGGTTCTTTTTCTACAAAAAAATTTTCAATGATGAGGGGTTAGTTTTCGACGTAAGAAAATTATCCACGGTCATTTGTCTACGGGGGTCATTATTCGTCATTACATCGGAAACAGGACAGGATAAAATCATGCATTCAGTTATCTTAACTGAGATTTGCCTGAAAATTGAAATAAGGTGACGGGATGGCAGAGTTCTGTTATCCAAATATCTCTCTAGATATTTTAGTGGACGTTCTGTTGACTTTAAATCACCCTGCCATGCGAGGTTTGTGGATTTTCACTAATCCCGCAAACATCATAGCAGTAATTTCAAGTGCAATTTTGTATGAAAAAAAAGTTAAAAACGATTCATTTAAATCAATTAAGGACACTGGGGGGGGGGTCAACAAATTAACCACAAATTAACCACCAGATTTAACTTAATTATTTAGATATGATATCTTAAGCTGTCAACTATCATTTGGCAAAGAAAAATTTCAAAAATTTTAGTTTTAAAATTTGATCATTTTCTATATCTTCATATGGAGCTCTTCTTCTAAAGGAGATCAATATAGTCTAAAAATGGCCACAACCCCCCAGCCTCTTTAAATTAACCTTCGATCATATCTTTTACAGGTATTTGTTCATTACAACAAAGTGTACTTAATTTACTAAGCTTTTTAGCTTTAACTTTTAAATTAACTATACATGTAAGTTAATTTGAATTTCATAATGTCTGCCATTTGTACTGGTAATCAAGCATGCCGTAACAGGATTGGTTATTAAGTGCAATTTCATCTTTTGAAAACGTGAGGTTATCCATAAAACTTATCAAGATATCAAGTGTCAACGACAATAATGCGCTTGAAAGCTTTCACGCAGGCAGGCTCCTGAATGAAGTAATATGAATTTTTAGATGGTCCCTTTAATAATTTCTTTCTGTCTTTTTTGCAAATCGATAGGTTAGTTGGGGCAAACTTGTGTATATTTTTTCATTATATGTTTCAATGGGATCTGGCGATATGTAGGAACAAGAATTATAAAATAAAAAAGAATACATACATCATAGATTGGGTGGAAGCAATGTGCTTTTTGTAAAAATAATTCTGTTACGGCATTTTCAAATTATAATCATTTAATAAATCACTATTTATTTTGGTATTAAGGAAACACATTTCTTATATTAATTTCTCGAAGAATATAAACTTCGGATTTCAGAACAAAGTCGAATATAATACCTTGTATGAATTTAATAATATAAGTTGAAGGTAAGTTTTCAGAAATATTGTGAACTAGGGGGAAGAAATCTCATAAAGTTTCTTCTTTTTAATTAAAATTGGATTCAACTGCTTATAACTCTAAGATGCAGTCTGTGGTTAATGCTTAAATGCAACTGCAGTTAAATTTAAATTATAACGTAGTGATCGGTGAGTTTAAATGAAATCATAATTACTAGTATATTGAATTTTACGTATAAATGTGGCTTTGTTCTAACAAGGTCAGATTTGCTCTTCCTGTTATATTAGAATTTCATTGAAATATTGAATTCGAATTTCCTTTGATTGTAACCAACATAAATACCAAAATATTTCAGCAGAAGATTAATGGGTAATCCATTGTGTTCTGATGTAATCTTACTTCCCTGTGCATTGTACCTTCAATTCCGATTTTGATGGATTATATCAATAAAAAGGTCAGTGGAATACAGGAATAGCACAGAAATCGAATTTCTGTCCTCAATTGTTTTGCTAAATTTTTAAAAGTTGATGTAAGAATATCAATCAAAATTATCTGGTTGATTCACAAGTTAGATAGGAATGCTTTTTGCATAAATTTTCATTTGAAATATGAAGATAACGAACAATATTCAATTTAAAAAGTCCAATAAAACGATACATATTTGGAGCAGAACAACGCAGTACAGTTAAGGTGTCAAATGGAAATATCGGCAAATTTTTTAGATAAAAAATACATACTTTACAATGATGGGCGATTCTTTTTAGTACTTTACTATTATCGGACAAATGTAATGTGGTTGAAAACTACATGTTGAGGGCGATTAGATTTCTTATTTAGACTTGTCACGTGATGTGGCAGTCACGTGATTTTAGCAAATATATCTGCAGTGTTGAGGTCATCTATAAATTTCAATATTGCAAGGGCATAACCAAGTTAAAAATCTACGTTTAATTCATAATTATTTTCAACACCCTTTGTATTTTGTAAAAAAGTGCTGCGAACCTATATAGATTCTACATTCTAGCTGCTAAAATTACATTTGTTAGACCGTATGTTAAATATTTTGCTTGTCAAGTACATTAAATATAGACATAATTAATTCATTTGCAAGATTTCATAAAATCATAAAATAGACATCGCATCCAAGTTAATGGCCTTCTTTATATCTGCAAATAATATTTTATTTAATTACAAAATACATTTTTCGCTGTAAAAAAATATAACTTGATCCGCCTCTTGATCCGAATTGTTAATATATTGCTGTAAGGGATTTAACCAACGACAAAAATACATGCAATATTTAGTATTGATGTAGTTTAAAGCTATCCAACAGTTTAAAATAGCAAATCATTTCATTTTGTGGTAATTTGAAGAACTTGTATTTTTGTGTGATGTCATAGTAAGCATTTCCCGTATAGATTAGGCCCCGCCTCCTTATTGTAGCCTTAACTGTGCTGCGAAACACGAACATAAAAAATTAGAGATGGGATCAGGTGCCATATAGGAGTGACATCTGCTGACGACAGGTTACACCCGCCGTGTTAAGCTCTTTGAAGTTAGTTCTCCAACACTTAACTGGGATCATGACTTTATATCATTTCAACACATATACTTAAGTGATACACACTCAAAGAGTAAGACACCTATTACTTGGTCATTGAACAACGCCACTTTTAAGAATGAATTTGGCTCAAAAGTTAATATCAATATTTTTTACTCCCGATTTTCAGCGTTGAAGCAATGCTACATTTAGTGTACATAATAGATACTTCATATTTGAAGAGATGCCTTTGAATTTTGAGAGTATTTGCTTATGAATCAAAGTCTCAGCGCCACCATTTTTGAAGTAGGAACTCTGCAGTGGATTTCATGAAGTCACATTTCTAATTAATGAATGAGGAATAGCAAAATGTAATTGTGTACTAGGTACACGTATCTTATATATATATATATGTATTATTATTTTTTTTCCTATCAAAATTAAACAGAGGGCATAATTCTTAATAGGAAGATGTATTTTGAAAATCATGTTTTGTTTCAAATTAAAATACCTACAAGACAAATCTTTCTTTTTTTTTAAATAATATCACTAAAGAGTAAATTTTACCTCAAAGAAATTCATTCTTTAAAAAAATAAATCATTTTTCTGCGTTTCTTTGTATCTTTTTTTTCAAATTCTTTGTAAAATGGGATATCATCTGATGAATATTTTATGATAATTTAATAAAATTTTCCGATTGTCTTTCCCGAGCTTAGTTATGGAGACCATATAAATCTAAAATACTCGGTTAATTCAAATTCAATTTAAGAGACAAATGGACTTTTTTTTCCTTTGCATATATTTGTGATAGTTTTTAGTAATATTTGACCTAATGCACCCGTTTTCATTGGGATATATCTATTTTTATAATCACTTTATGAACTATAGTATTTTATGATGTGCCATACCTGTATACGGAATTGTCTATATTATTGTATTTTCCGATATTTTTTGAAAGAATAAATCTTGTTGATTGATGCATTTTTTGTTTACAAGCACAGATAACAATGTTATATTTTGACTTTAAAAGCTGAGCTTCATTGTGGTTTCTAAAGGGGGAGTTTCGATAAGGCCGTTTTTCGGCCCCTCAGGAAAAATTACGAAATTTTGATATTTTGTAGGAAAACTCCATTTCTTCCTAAAAATACGAAATTAATTTAGGTTGTACATTTTCTGGTTATGTGATAATTGAAAATTTAAGTATACCCCCTTTCGTATATTTTTGGAGTAGACAAGCCTGTAGGTGCAAGATAAAAAAAAAATAAGTATTCGGCGGTCCCTAGAAAAATATATCTGGTGGCTACCAAACAGTTTTTCTGCAGCCACCATACAATTAACTGGCGGTGTCCAGAAACTTATCTCTCGGCCACCACATAAATAACTAAAAGCCTCCAAATAAGAAAATTGCTGGCTTCCGTATATTGCAATGTATTTGATAATATGAATAACATTAATTACAGTCAAAATATTTTTATCATGATACGTAGTTATATGAATAACAAAATGATGGAAAACCTACAAAGATTGATTGTTTCCTTTTCATTTTGAAACTAAGAAGTATTTGCCCACATAGATCTGTGTTATGTTTTCAGCACAACTGAAAGAATCATAGCCAGGACTAATTTCCTCTCACTTCCCAACTTTCTATGGATACTAAAGTTGCTTCACCAACTCTCGTCACTTCTCTTTCAGAGAGTTTTAGAATTTATTATATAGGATTTGCTAGACCAGAGCCACAGTTTAAAATACATGTGTAAACGCCAAAGATATGTGTTTAATTATCAATCATGCAGAAGTATGCGCCTCAACATTCAGACTTAAAACAATCCACGTTCCCTGTATCAACCACACGGACATATATGGGCGCTTCTCTAGCATGTTGGAGTGTGGATTTCTATTTACAAAAAAGTCTTGAATAACTAAGCATGATATAAATAACGTTAAGGAATGAACTTGCTCCAAAACTTATTTTTTGTTCAGTCAGTCGGAAAAAGTAAAGAAGATCCAGCATCTGAAGCATGTCTGATACATGTAGTATGCAATCATAGATGCATCATCAGTGCAAGTTTGATCAAGATAGGGCTTTGTAGTTACATAAGAATGAGACCCGCTTCAAAATCTTTAACCAGCTCACTCATTAAGAAAAAATAGGTCAGATCCAGCTTCTGAAGCAAGTCTGGCGATGCATTATGAAGCAAGTCTGGTCAACAAGTGGATACATGTACAACTGCTTTGCTGCAAAAACTTAAACCTGCTTTAAAAACATTTACCTGGACATTCTTTGGCTGAAAATGCAGCTTCTGAAACCTGACTGGTGACAAGAAAACTCGCTATATCAGGTGATTCTGATTAATATAGGGCATAAATATACTTGCAAAAAAACTGCTTCAGAACATATAACCTAGAAAACTGATGCCAACGGTATTACAAAAGCTCTCCCATCTTCGTGGAGATGAACTAAAACTGACGGTTACGTTATACGTTGACGACGAAAAAAGTATCGAAATGAAGATAGGATACGATAATGTTTTCTATTGTTAATATTATCGAGAATCTTTTTTGATTTAAAAAAAAAATATGCTACTTTTGGCTTAGTATTTTTACACAGGGTCAGATCATTAAATCACAAGCTTCTAATTTTAGATATGCAAATTGTATTCAATTTTGGGATAAGAAGTACGCACGCAACAATCATCATATTTCAAGATATTAGTGTGTAGAGTATATCTTATTACTGAGCAAATTTAGGGGAGTGTCCCTCATGCACTTCATATTCTAAACATGTATTCATTAATGCCATCCTCTAATATTTTCCCACAAGTCTAATGTTAACGCATCTGAGGATACATCTAAGTATGTGTCAGCTACGGTGTGAATTCATCTCATATTAACTTTTGAAATATGAATAACAAAAGTTAACATATTTATCGTGCATTCTAAACTAGTTTTGGAAAAAAAAATGAAATTTATTTCTATGAAAAAAATGGGCCGCTCAGCTGTCTTATCGAAATTACCCCTTTACATGTATAAAAGTGATTAGATAAAACTATAATCGATGGTACATGTAGTACAAATACTGTCAAGTATAGATTTACATCGAATAAGGATGTTTTGAGGTTCAAAGAAAACCATCCGAGTAACTGGTTACTCGATCGGAAAAGTAAGCAACAAGTTATTAAAAATCGTCAGATTTAAGAACACTAGTAATAATGAGCTATATGTTTATGCCTTACCCACGTCTGCATATAATTAAGGCTAAGTACAGCTCGGTACTTCTGAGAAACCAGTTGATTGGAATCATAATAAAACTTCAATGAAATCGATTTTATTTTATCAAATTACACTGACAACATCGCAGCCTTCCATTTCCCAAATTGTTTATTTTTATTTTTGGCTTCTGCACATATACACTTAGCTAACACTCGTATACAGATTAAGTTAATGCTAGTGAACAGCTACACATGTATGTTCCAACAACAAAATTAGGAAACATATATAAATATATGTAATCTGCGTGCAGGATCTATTCTTAAGGATTAACTGAACTGAGATCATGGTCTTTTGTAAAAAAAAAAAATAAATAAATAATAATAATAATAATAGAATAAAAATGTAAAACTCACTTGAGTTCTTTTTGTACTCAGAACCTTTAAGCAGGCTAAATGGGCGTGTACAATGTCATAAAATCATTATTACAGTGTGATAAATATTCTGTATAAGAAGAATCTTCTATATACATTTTAAGGAATAAGCAATCAAATCTTTATATCCATATTGGTATTTTCTATTTGCTTCAATATACATGTATACATTTAATAATTCTACAAATCCAGGAGGGGAGGAGTCCGACCACAATCTCCCCACCCCACCCGCCCACCCCATAACTCCTCATGCTCTTCTCTTTTTTCCCTAAGCGAGGGACACAAATTTTCTGAATTAGCTTCTTGTAAATACATTGATGTTTTGTCTGTCAAACCGTAAAAATTGAATTATGTTTAGCATGATATTATATCTTAAAATCCAACTAGATTCGATCAGTAGACCATTTTCACCAGATTTTGCTTCGACTGGAAAACGAGTTTAACTAGTAATTTGACACATAGGCAAATTCAACGCCTACGGTGATTAAGTATCTCGAAAATGGTCATCTTTATCGAAAGGGATTTGTCATGATTTTTGTGCTTACCTTCAACAATGTAGTTTTGTACATGTAGTATACATGTACAATTTCACCTTGCACTTGACAGCCATGGTCGATAACTAATAATTAGCAATATAAATTTCAATAGACTTCCAAAAGTTATGTTTTACGTATTCATTTCGAGTCATGTGTATAGAATCTTGCAAAATTTTTCTAAAGCATTGGAAGTGGATTTTATAAGACGGTCAATATCACCTATCTTACTTCAATGTTCGCAACAAGGTTCCCATTCTTCGTAGAAAAAAAAAAAATTAGTTTCAATTTTATTTAGATTACTTGCAACAGAAATCATTTATAATAGTTTTGTCAGCTTTTATCAAGTAAAAGCATTATTTTTTTTTTTTCAAATTAAAAGAATAGTTAGTATTTTGTTCAATATCAATATGCTCAATATATATACGGAAAGAAAATATGACTCCAACATGACATGGTATGTTAATTAAACATATTTGAAATCATAGGGATATCACTTTGAAGCTTTGCTTGTTTGAAAAAAAAAAAAATCTGTCTCAGGCAAAATTAACATTATCCACAGTCTTCGTCTACTTGTGATCAAAACTGACATTACACTGAATGTTATTCCATTACTGCATTGTTGTCAACCACAGTTGCTTCCCTTAACATATGACTCTCGTTGATTTCTTCATAATTAGATATCGTCAGTTCAACATCGCTAACACTTTCTGGCACCTGCCTCAATATTTTAATGATATGAAAAATTACCAGGGATAAGAGAATAAAGACCACAAGAGACCCTCCGCAGATGATAATTGCAGTCAGCTCCTTCCGTTTACTTCTTTTCCAAATCTTCCTTTTAACATCGCTTAAAGACGAAGTGTTAGGAGCTTCTGATGAGATCCAAAAGGATATGCCTTTAGAGTACCCCAATGTTCTTAAGAAGTCCATTGACACTGCAATATTGCAAAAGATTATAATGGTTATCACAATTAATTTGCTTAAGCTTGTTTGATATTAGTCCAATAATCTTGATATTAGATAGGAAAGCTAGAACTTACAAGAATATGATCAACCTAGATTTAATGATCTCATGAATCAACAAAAGATAGTATTTTCTTCTACAGAGTTTACTTTACCTGAGATAACGTTAGAAATTTGGAAAAGTGTTATAACATAAGTAGCTTAATTTTTATGTTTCATTCTTTTCAATTGATATTTCCCCTTATTCGTTTGAAAATACTTCTAAATTGAATCATTTGGAAAATATCATTCCCATGAAAAAATTGACCAGTCTCTAATGCTTTAGAATATTAGATGATTGTTTATTTCATTTTTGTATTTAGAAAAAAAAGAGATGGTAAAGATATCATATACATGTATAAAAGTATGAAAAATCTAGCTCTGAAACCTCATTGAAACTGCATATTGGGAGTATACATGTACATTGTATGTAATAACAGTATAGTTCTAGCGTTAAAATGTGAGACCGTCATTCATTCGTACGGATTTAGGTATTGATTAAAATCGTTATTCAAAAAGCTGTTTTAACTGTCCATTTTGGTTGCATTTCATCCTAAATCGACAATTGAAAGTTAAAGTGATTATTCCAATGATACCAGTTTCATCCACAGAACATTCTCCCGTGACATGGTGACACACCTCGCAATGCGTTGGACAAGGTGAACTACATTGTTTTCCATAATATCCTTTTGGACATTGTTCAGAGCAGTTAATCCCCATATACCCTGAACAAACTGCAAGATTAAATAAAATGCAAATCGTATGACATGCGACATGTACTGCATTTTTTTCTGGAAAATTGTACTTTACACATAAAACCTAAATTGAATGATAATTATTCAGACATATTCTGGTCATCATGCTTGAACTGATCGTATTGATAAATGAATATATTCATCCAAAGTCTTACGTTTACATGTTTTCGAAATAAGGTCCCATTTCCAGTCTGCGCAGCATTTACTTACACCTGATTCTCTGAAAAAAAAAAGGATTTCTGATTTTGACGTTGTTTAGAACTTACACGCTCAAAGCATTGACACTCCGTGTATCAGGAAGTAATTAATACAATATTGTTTTTATTTTTATCAAGTAATATTAATGTTAATAATTTCCTTATTACATTATGTCGTTCATTATATATACATAGTATTAAATCAAAATAAAAGCAATAAGGATCTAAAGTGAAAAATGTGAGGAAAGTCAGTGATTTTACAATAGACTTTGTACATGTATACTTACATTTCTTTACATTTATCCGTCCCATTATCATTTGCTGAGTTTTGATCTAACGTGTTGAATATGATTAATGAAATAATATAAAAACAAACGGCTGTCATTGTACATCTTTGATATCGATGTTTCCCAACACTAATAGTATATACTTCCTTCCTTCTTTTACGTAGGTTGTTCTTATCTGCTTTAAAGATCATTTTTCAAATTTAGCAATAAGTTCAAAAACATTTGGTTCATGTCCCGGAATACCTCCATAAACTATAATATATGATTTACACTTCATGTTTTGAAAGGTTTAGAGAAGATGTTTCTTTCTTTTACTATTTTTTTTACTTTCAATAGATTAAAAATATTTGGAAAAAAAACTCAGATGGTGTACCATCCTCAAAGAATAAACAAACACAAACGAAAGACTTCACTGAGATATTCTTTGTTATTGCTTTTTTTAATTTATATACATGTATTAATGTATTGCATATCTTTCCACAGAAATTGTATTATTACACATGTAATAGATGTGGATTTCATTTGTTAATTTAAGGGGATGAAGGACACAAGGTCACATGACTCTGTTTAACTACGTCATAGTCTCCGTTTATAGAAGTGCAAAACGTATAAAGCATCAATTCTTGTATAATTTTTTGACAATTTTCAAACTTTAATTGGCTTTAAATTCGCTCTTGAGTACATCTGGGAGGACAAATAAAGAATTATGTAGACACGTTTTTTTCTTAGATTTCTTAATGTGTATTTGAAGTTTTGACTCTAAATACGACAAAAAAATGTTTGAATAGATAATCAAGTCAAAAATGAATATTTTATTAATGTTTGAAATATGTGTCACGTAACACATGACAGACATAACGTAACATGATAGACGTATGATAAAACGTGACATGATTAAATTACATTTCTGATGCTTAGCAGTACAAATAATCTGTAAAAAATAAAATTAAACAATTCCTTAAACAATGCAAAAAATATGTTCACTCTTAAGTAGAAGAAAAAAGATTTTTAAGCTACTTTTGATGCACAAACTGATGATCGTAACACTGACAGACTCCTTTACTTAGTCAGCCAAATAAACCATTAACTTTCATTATTTTATCAAAAAGATAATGTTGCCGTAAGAAATGGATATTATTCAAATTTTGATTCATTATAGATTTTAAATTTGAATTTTAAAAAAATAAATCTCTGCTATACGCTTTGTAACATACAAAATTTCCACCATGTCTGTCATGTTACGATATTTCTTGAGCAATACCTGTTTGAAACGAGCCAATAAAATTTATTATTCAAAGCTTATTTTTTATTCTTGAAAATTATAATACACAAGACTTATTATTTATGAAAATACTAATGAAATTTTAAAAAAAAATGAATTATTTCATATAGATCAAACCTATATCGTAACATGTATGGATGCACGTAACCCTGACAGACTCGTTTTAAAAACTGCAAGAAAACAACTACAAAATTGTATTGTTTAAGTTATAAAGACAAATTTTGCCTTATGATACACTAATATTCTTAAGTCAAATTTTAAGTGTTGATGTAGCGATGAAGAGCGTGCAAGTTCATATATATATATATATATATATATATATATATATATATATATATATATATATATATATATATATATATATATATATATATATATATATATATATATATATATATATTTAATCCAAAATAAACCTACTAGTTGACAATATTTGATGATATGTGTTTACAGTCTAGGATAAAGACAACTTAAAATTTCATGAACGTAATATACTTTGTGTATCGTAACACTTGACAGACAAACGTTCGTGGCTTCTCGGGCTCTCTCTGTAGCTCTACTTATCGAAATTTAAACATATTTGCATAGAACACTGGAGAAAATTTAAATATTCATAACCTTTAAGTCAAATGTATAATATCCGAGCTCCATTTTTAGACGGTGGCTATTTATAGCCACAGGCTATTACTGCTGCTTTTGGGCTATAAATAACAACAGTGTAAAATCCCGGGGACCCTAGCAGCAATTTTTGCAGAGTCAAAATAATGAAAATAGGGTTGATTCAATGTTTGAAAATAAAATGCACATAGTTAACAAATACTCTCAAGTTATTTCAAAGACATTTTGTTGATGGGCACAAAGCTTAATTCCTGATATTTGCCGTTATCGATATCTCTCGCTTCATGAATATTCATTAAATTACGCCAACCTACAACTAATTCGTACACAGACTGACTCTTATATTCGTATGCAAACTACAGAAGTCACACGGCTTTTTTTAACGTTGTGTTAATGTAAAATTTAAATAATATTTATTAATAGTCGGAATATTTAAGGGGAAAATATTTGAGAATTTTGGTTTCACATTTTAACTTTGAAATCAAATAATTATAATTGCTAAACACACGCACGGTGGTTTCTTAGTTACATGTATGCGACAAACGGTAATTACGAGACATTACCAATTTGATGATAAGTAAGTAAGTAAGTAGGTAAATTTTATTTAAAGTCGGCATTTTTTACATAGTTTAACAATGAACATGAGCTCTGTAGAGCTCTTAAACCGACTATCACAGCTAAAACTATCACAGAGAAAACATTTACAACATAAATTAACATGCAAAAAAAACACATGTACATATATACACACGCATTGCAGATAAAACAAATTTAAGAATTAGAAAAAAAAAAAAACCAGAAAATTGAAGAGCAAAATGATTGCATTAAGAAGAACAAAAATAAAAAAAATAAATAAACATCATCATAACAGCAAATTAGATAAAGTACTACATTAAACACATAGAATCAAATTTAAAAGCACTAATTGTATTAATAATAGAAAAATAAAATTGATAGCTTAGAAACTTAAAAATTCAAGCAGATACAGCTTAACCAAAATAAAAAAACAAAAAATGATTGAAGTTCCTCACCGACACAAATCCTATTTAGTGATTGGGTCAGTCCTTACCTACATAGACAGGATATGTATTGTTGTGAGGTTAGGAAAAAGCACACATCAAAAGCAAAAAATAAAAGAAATTGGGATCCTGGAGAGCTTACACTTTTGCCATTATAGGATGTTACTCCAAAAGTTTCAGTCCGCAGGGTCCTTATTATTGGAAATTTAAGTAAAAAACAAAGTTTAATATATAGATATAAAAGAAACTTAGAAAACTAAATAGAATAAAATGAGGTGGTATCCGTAAAGCAAATGAAAGACTTCAAAAATAAATGAAAAACTGCACAAACAGAAGACTCTGACTCTAAAATAAATAAATAAATAAATAAATATTGTCTCATCAGCTATGCTGCCCCCACGCTGTGGAATTGATACTCCCTAATTACGAGATACTCCATGCTAGGAAAGCGTCGATCTCCAATTTTCTCCAATTCCAAAAGTACAATACGATTCTCGAGGACTGCACATTTGCGTGTTTTATAATTTTTTTTTATTTGAGACGTTTTGTGGATTTTTTTATATAATACAACTTCTAAAGTTAACTGTAATTTTACGATGCATGTCTTTTGATTGTTTGAATTTCTAATATCTGTTGACGATAATATATTAGAAATATATATATATATTTTCGGAAAGAAAAAAAAAAGATCACGACATCTTTTCGATAATCAGTTAATAAAAGAGTTGTTGGAGGCAGATACGATGCCATAAAGCAAAGTTTATTACGATTCTATCTTAAAAAAGAAAAAGAAATAATAAGCCATTGCCTAATTATCTCGGACACAAAAACTACTGAACGAATGCTAATTTATCAAAGTTATAATTAAAAAGACTGTGACGGACAAAAGTTAACAAGATATTTCATTCGTATTCGAAAATTCTATAGTGCCTCGAATAAAATTTACCCTTTAAAAAGTGTAAGAAAAAAGGAACTAAAATACACGTGCATGAACTATTAGGATTAGTGGGCTTAATTTAGGTCAGTCTTCTCCTGCGTGTGTTCACAAATTAAATTTCGTATTGCGCAATGACTAGCAGCAATAAGCAGGGTCAGTGCATATTAAGATTACGTATGAGAAATAGCATCGTCACAAACCACGGACAAAATGTACGATCTTCTCCCATTCTGAAGAGAGCTATATGCGGACTCCGAACCGTGGCTTGAGACGATGGAGAAATAGAGGCTGACAAATATTTTGTTTTTCTGTTCTTCTTTTTTTTTTCTTTCTTTTCGAACAGTATATATCAAACAAAGAAGTAAGACTTCTGTATAATTCCTGAAGTCTTTCAAGCTTTTAGAAATAAATTAATTACAGCCAGGGAATTTGGCAAAGATATGAATCCAAGGATAAAGTCTTTTTCATTATCTTTCAGCATATGATTTATGTCGCACAATCTACAGTACATGACCAAAAATGATTCGTCATTTCTCTTTTTACCATACACTTTATGAAAAGTAAGTTTTAGTTAAAAAATATTGTGGGTTCAATTCTACTCAAAATTTCAAAAACTTCTCTAACAAGTTACGAAAATTTGTTCATATTTTCTTTTTTTTTTTGGGGGGGGGGGTGCAAAATTTGATTATTGATCACTGAGTAAAGATCTGAAATTATAAAGTCAAAATTTCTAACTTCAAAACACCACGAATTCATTACACATTTTTGTAAAACATGAATCTTAGAATAAAAATAATCGGTCACTACATGTGTATATTAGGAACCTTGATTTCCTTATGACTTAACATTTAGGGTAAACTGGTTTTGACACCTTCCAAGCATTAATTTGTGGGGGAAAATACTAAAACATCCCAAAATCCATTATTTGAATACATAATTTCAATCTGTCCATCATCCTTAAATATGTTTTCATTTTTAAATTAGCAATTATGAATGTACACCACAACAGTACATATAGAAAAAAAACCCTGAAATGATCGAAGTTTCGTTCCTGGCATTTCAGGATATTTTTTTTTATTCAATCCTTATTTTATAATAAACCTAATGTAGAAAAATTCATGCAATACATTAACAACTCCAATTAATACATGTCCTTATACTACGGAAATATAAATTTACTTATTAAAAAACATGTATCGTGAAAAATTGCAATAAACTTTCATAATTTCCATCATATCATTTTACAGATTCTTATAATATTTTATCTCATTCAATGCCAGTCGCCTTGTGGCGCAGTGGTTAGCATTTGCCCTAGAGTCACGAACATGAAGGGTACGATCCTTACGTAGCGGGTTCGAATCCCACTGCGGGACGTGGACAGAGTTAAACCGAGGTCCCGTGTCGCAGTGAGTGCTGGTCAGAAAAAGATCCCTCACTACTCAATGGCCTGGAGTGCTGAATATAGATCTAAATTTGCAGCCCACCAACGGCAATAGTGATGTCTCAATATGAGTGAAATATGAGTCTCGAGACGGACGTTAAACAAACAAAATCATCCATGCCACCCTCTATCAGTACTTAGAGTACTTTGATTAAAATAGAACGTAACGCCCACTTGCCATGACAGACACTGGAAGCATTTCACAGATTTGTTAATTTCTAAGCACACGTGCATTTCTGTTGAATTTGCGATCACTTAATTGATAAACAGGTTAATTTTCTATCAGTAGACAAGAAAGATAAAATAGTTTGCATAAACAATGGCCCTTTTTCTAACAATGTACCCGGTGTATTGAGACTGACAGACGTTACGTTCAAAATATGAGAAGAAATAAATTCCAATTTTTCTTTTATTTTAGACATAATGTGCATTAAAATATGTTTGTATGTTAATTTTATCCTTCCTAAACAGTAGTGAATGAAGATATTCTGTGTACAAGGTATTATCGCCGTATATTTGACTTTTTTTTTTTTTTTTTTTTTTTTTTTTTTTGACATGCCATGGTTGAAAATGCCCCCCTACACATGCGTAATTCTAGTGGAATTATCAAATTCATTTCAAGAAAAAAAAGTAAGTTGATGAAAAAATCTGCTTATTTTATCTTTTTTATATATATATATATATTTGCAATATACTTTTCAATATAAAACATTTCTTATGTTAATTTTTTAAATAATTTATTTTATATTCCTCTTGTTAAAATCATAGGTCAAGATGTACTCAAGAGCGAATTTAGAGCCAATTACAATCTTATAGAAAAAAAATAAAAAAAAGTTTTAACATTCTAGTAAACATTAACAAATTATGAAAAAGATTGATCCCTAAACTGCGCGTCCATCAAGTCGGTGACGTCATACACGATCTGTTAGTACAGCAAGATCATAAAATCTTTTTCTTTCTTTACAACACTGATTTCTTTCTCTAAAACCAGCCTCTAAAAATCAAGACTCTGTTGCTCCTAAAATTAAATGTGCAAATAATTCAAAAACTATAGCATAATTTCTTTTTCTCATGGTGACTGATGATTGAACAAAAATTTTAGAAATTCTCATATTTAGAACTTTTAATGGCAGTGGCTGGAAAAACAGAAGTGAAATTTTTTTTGTTCATAAGGTCATTGAGCACTGTCTTTGGCATGATTGGAACAAATTTGAAACTACACTACCTGAGGATGCTTCCATATTTCTTTCACTAATCATGGCTTTAGAAGATTTTTATAGATTTTTTCCCCCATAAGTGGGTACTTTCCTTGAGGCCCCACTCTACCCCCAGGAGTCATGATTTGAACAAATCTGAATCTATATTACCTAAGGATGCTTCCATATAAATATCACAAATCATTGCTTTGCTGATCTTGAGAAGAAAATTTGTTAAAAATTTTTCCTATGTATAATCTTTTGTAAAAATTTGATCATCCATTGTTGCCCCACCCTAACCCCTGGGTCATGATTTAAACAAATTTGAATCTACACTACCTGAAGATCTTTCCACACAGGTTTCATCTTTCCTGGCCCAGTGGTTCTTGAGAAGATTTTAAAAGATGCCATTAATTTTTCACTAATTTGTAATTACCTCCCTTTAGAAGTATGCACAGCCCTTCATCTGAGCAAACTTGATTCCCCTTTACCCACGGATACTTTATGGCAAGTTAGGTTGAAACTGGCCCAGTAGTTCTTGAAAAGAAGTTGAAAATGTGAAAAGTTTACAGACGGTCAAAATGTTCATTTGGCTCAGGTGAGCTAAAACCAAATCCAACACACGAGTGTTGCCTGATTGTGTTTAGTGATTTGTGGCAGTTAACTGGTATAGATAATTGAACACACCAGGTAAAATGTAAAAATTAACAATAACATAGCTTTTGCTCTTGTTAACACACATAAGCTCATGTTAACAAACACAGGGTCGCCTGCGTGGCACAGTGGTTAAAGCATTTGCTTTAGAGTTGCGGAGTAAGGAGTTGATCCTTACGTTGTGGGTTCAAATCCCATTGCAGGAGGTGGAGACCGGTCTTTTGGAATAGACCGTATAAACCTGTGTTGCAGTAGGTGCTGGCACGAAAAAGATCCCTCACTGCTCAAGTACCCTGAGTGCCGAGCATAGGTCCATATGAGTGAAAAATTCTCGAGAGGGACTTTAAACAACAAACAAAGACACAAACAAGTCATCAAGAGTCAGACTTTCAACTGACAGTAAGACTCAATGTAAATGATTTACTGCAGAGAAAATTCAAGCTAAAACTGTAAAATACGAGCATATACTGTTAGTAAAGAAATATCTGTTAGTAAAGATATATCATATAATTTATCGCCACTCTATCTACATATGGAATAAAATCACCATGCAATCTCCATCCCCATGCAATCTCCATCCCCATTATTGTCCTTTTTACCTCTGTCTTATCCATAATTCTTTGAGTGGAAAATCTTTTTCTTTCTTTACAACACTGATTTCTTTCTCTAAAACCAGCCTCTAAAAATCAAGACTCTGTTGCTCCTAAAATTAAATGTGCAAATAATTCAAAAACTATAGCATAATTTCTTTTTCTCATGGTGACTGATGATTGAACAAAAATTTTAGAAATTCTCATATTTAGAACTTTTAATGGCAGTGGCTGGAAAAACAGAAGTGAAATTTTTTTGTTCATAAGGTCATTGAGCACTGTCTTTGGCATGATCGGAACAAATTTGAAACTACACTACCTGAGGATGCTTCCATATTTCTTTCACTAATCATGGCTTTAGAAGATTTTTATAGATTTTTTCCCCCATAAGTGGGTACTTTCCTTGAGGCCCCACTCTACCCCCAGGAGTCATGATTTGAACAAATCTGAATCTATATTACCTAAGGATGCTTCCATATAAATATCACAAATCATTGCTTTGCTGATCTTGAGAAGAAAATTTGTTAAAAATTTTTCCTATGTATAATCTTTTGTAAAAATTTGATCATCCATTGTTGCCCCACCCTAACCCCTGGATCATGATTTAAACAAATTTGAATCTACACTACCTGAAGATCTTTCCACACAGGTTTCATCTTTCCTGGCCCAGTGGTTCTTGAGAAGATTTTAAAAGATGCCATTAATTTTTCACTAATTTGTAATTACCTCCCTTTAGAAGTATGCACAGCCCTTCATCTGAGCAAACTTGATTCCCCTTTACCCACGGATACTTTATGGCAAGTTAGGTTGAAACTGGCCCAGTAGTTCTTGAAAAGAAGTTGAAAATGTGAAAAGTTTACAGACGGTCAAAATGTTCATTTGGCTCAGGTGAGCTAAAACCAAATCCAACACACGAGTGTTGCCTGATTGTGCTTAGTGATTTGTGGCAGTTAACTGGTATAGATAATTGAACACACCAGGTAAAATGTAAAAATTAACAATAACATAGCTTTTGCTCTTGTTAACACACATAAGCTCATGTTAACAAACATAGGGTCGCCTGCGTGGCACAGTGGTTAAAGCATTTGCTTTAGAGTTGCGGAGTAAGGAGTTGATCCTTACGTTGTGGGTTCAAATCCCATTGCAGGAGGTGGAGACCGGTCTTTTGGAATAGACCGTATAAACCTGTGTTGCAGTAGGTGCTGGCACGAAAAAGATCCCTCACTGCTCAAGTACCCTGAGTGCCGAGCATAGGTCCATATGAGTGAAAAATTCTCGAGAGGGACTTTAAACAACAAACAAAGACACAAACAAGTCATCAAGAGTCAGACTTTCAACTGACAGTAAGACTCAATGTAAATGATTTACTGCAGAGAAAATTCAAGCTAAAACTGTAAAATACGAGCATATACTGTTAGTAAAGAAATATCTGTTAGTAAAGATATATCATATAATTTATCGCCACTCTATCTACATATGGAATAAAATCACCATGCAATCTCCATCCCCATGCAATCTCCATCCCCATTATTGTCCTTTTTACCTCTGTCTTATCCATAATTCTTTGAGTGGAAAATCTTTTTCTTTCTTTACAACACTGATTTCTTTCTCTAAAACCAGCCTCTAAAAATCAAGACTCTGTTGCTCCTAAAATTAAATGTGCAAATAATTCAAAAACTATAGCATAATTTCTTTTTCTCATGGTGACTGATGATTGAACAAAAATTTTAGAAATTCTCATATTTAGAACTTTTAATGGCAGTGGCTGGAAAAACAGAAGTGAAATTTTTTTGTTCATAAGGTCATTGAGCACTGTCTTTGGCATGATCGGAACAAATTTGAAACTACACTACCTGAGGATGCTTCCATATTTCTTTCACTAATCATGGCTTTAGAAGATTTTTATAGATTTTTTCCCCCATAAGTGGGTACTTTCCTTGAGGCCCCACTCTACCCCCAGGAGTCATGATTTGAACAAATCTGAATCTATATTACCTAAGGATGCTTCCATATAAATATCACAAATCATTGCTTTGCTGATCTTGAGAAGAAAATTTGTTAAAAATTTTTCCTATGTATAATCTTTTGTAAAAATTTGATCATCCATTGTTGCCCCACCCTAACCCCTGGATCATGATTTAAACAAATTTGAATCTACACTACCTGAAGATCTTTCCACACAGGTTTCATCTTTCCTGGCCCAGTGGTTCTTGAGAAGATTTTAAAAGATGCCATTAATTTTTCACTAATTTGTAATTACCTCCCTTTAGAAGTATGCACAGCCCTTCATCTGAGCAAACTTGATTCCCCTTTACCCACGGATACTTTATGGCAAGTTAGGTTGAAACTGGCCCAGTAGTTCTTGAAAAGAAGTTGAAAATGTGAAAAGTTTACAGACGGTCAAAATGTTCATTTGGCTCAGGTGAGCTAAAACCAAATCCAACACACGAGTGTTGCCTGATTGTGCTTAGTGATTTGTGGCAGTTAACTGGTATAGATAATTGAACACACCAGGTAAAATGTAAAAATTAACAATAACATAGCTTTTGCTCTTGTTAACACACATAAGCTCATGTTAACAAACATAGGGTCGCCTGCGTGGCACAGTGGTTAAAGCATTTGCTTTAGAGTTGCGGAGTAAGGAGTTGATCCTTACGTTGTGGGTTCAAATCCCATTGCAGGAGGTGGAGACCGGTCTTTTGGAATAGACCGTATAAACCTGTGTTGCAGTAGGTGCTGGCACGAAAAAGATCCCTCACTGCTCAAGTACCCTGAGTGCCGAACATAGGTCCATATGAGTGAAAAATTCTCGAGAGGGACTTTAAACAACAAACAAAGACACAAACAAGTCATCAAGAGTCAGACTTTCAACTGACAGTAAGACTCAATGTAAATGATTTATTGCAGAGAAAATTCAAGCTAAAACTGTAAAATACGAGCATATACTGTTAGTAAAGAAATATCTGTTAGTAAAGATATATCATATAATTTATCGCCACTCTATCTACATATGGAATAAAATCACCATGCAATCTCCATCCCCATGCAATCTCCATCCCCATTATTGTCCTTTTTACCTCTGTCTTATCCATAATTCTTTGAGTGGAAAATCTTTTTCTTTCTTTACAACACTGATTTCTTTCTCTAAAACCAGCCTCTAAAAATCAAGACTCTGTTGCTCCTAAAATTAAATGTGCAAATAATTCAAAAACTATAGCATAATTTCTTTTTCTCATGGTGACTGATGATTGAACAAAAATTTTAGAAATTCTCATATTTAGAACTTTTAATGGCAGTGGCTGGAAAAACAGAAGTGAAATTTTTTTGTTCATAAGGTCATTGAGCACTGTCTTTGGCATGATCGGAACAAATTTGAAACTACACTACCTGAGGATGCTTCCATATTTCTTTCACTAATCATGGCTTTAGAAGATTTTTATAGATTTTTTCCCCCATAAGTGGGTACTTTCCTTGAGGCCCCACTCTACCCCCAGGAGTCATGATTTGAACAAATCTGAATCTATATTACCTAAGGATGCTTCCATATAAATATCACAAATCATTGCTTTGCTGATCTTGAGAAGAAAATTTGTTAAAAATTTTTCCTATGTATAATCTTTTGTAAAAATTTGATCATCCATTGTTGCCCCACCCTAACCCCTGGATCATGATTTAAACAAATTTGAATCTACACTACCTGAAGATCTTTCCACACAGGTTTCATCTTTCCTGGCCCAGTGGTTCTTGAGAAGATTTTAAAAGATGCCATTAATTTTTCACTAATTTGTAATTACCTCCCTTTAGAAGTATGCACAGCCCTTCATCTGAGCAAACTTGATTCCCCTTTACCCACGGATACTTTATGGCAAGTTAGGTTGAAACTGGCCCAGTAGTTCTTGAAAAGAAGTTGAAAATGTGAAAAGTTTACAGACGGTCAAAATGTTCATTTGGCTCAGGTGAGCTAAAACCAAATCCAACACACGAGTGTTGCCTGATTGTGCTTAGTGATTTGTGGCAGTTAACTGGTATAGATAATTGAACACACCAGGTAAAATGTAAAAATTAACAATAACATAGCTTTTGCTCTTGTTAACACACATAAGCTCATGTTAACAAACATAGGGTCGCCTGCGTGGCACAGTGGTTAAAGCATTTGCTTTAGAGTTGCGGAGTAAGGAGTTGATCCTTACGTTGTGGGTTCAAATCCCATTGCAGGAGGTGGAGACCGGTCTTTTGGAATAGACCGTATAAACCTGTGTTGCAGTAGGTGCTGGCACGAAAAAGATCCCTCACTGCTCAAGTACCCTGAGTGCCGAACATAGGTCCATATGAGTGAAAAATTCTCGAGAGGGACTTTAAACAACAAACAAAGACACAAACAAGTCATCAAGAGTCAGACTTTCAACTGACAGTAAGACTCAATGTAAATGATTTACTGCAGAGAAAATTCAAGCTAAAACTGTAAAATTCGAGCATATACTGTTAGTAAAGAAATATCTGTTAGTAAAGATATATCATATAATTTATCGCCACTCTATCTACATATGGAATAAAATCACCATGCAATCTCCATCCCCATGCAATCTCCATCCCCATTATTGTCCTTTTTACCTCTGTCTTATCCATAATTCTTTGAGTGGAAAATCTTTTTCTTTCTTTACAACACTGATTTCTTTCTTTAAAACCTGCCTCTAAAAATCAAGACTCTGATGCTCCTAAAATTAAATGTGCAAATAATTCAAAAACTATAGCATAATTTCTTCTTCTCATGGTGACTGATGATTGAACAAAAAATGTAGAATTTCTCATATTTAGAACTTTTAATGGCAGTGGCTGGAAAAACAGAAGTGAAATTTTTTTTGTTCAAAAGGTCATTGAGCACTGTCTTTGGCATGATCGGAACAAATTTGAAACTACACTACCTGAGGATGCTTCCATATTTCTTTCACTAATCATGGCTTTAGAAGATTTTTATAGATTTTTTCCCCCATAAGTGGGTACTTTCCTTGAGGCCCCACTCTACCCCCAGGAGTCATGATTTGAACAAATCTGAATCTATATTACCTAAGGATGCTTCCATATAAATATCACAAATCATTGCTTTGCTGATCTTGAGAAGAAAATTTGTTAAAAATTTTTCCTATGTATAATCTTTTGTAAAAAATTGATCATCCATTGTTGCCCCACCCTAACCCCTGGATCATGATTTAAACAAATTTGAATCTACACTACCTGAAGATCTTTCCACACAGGTTTCATCTTTCCTGGCCCAGTGGTTCTTGAGAAGATTTTAAAAGATGCCATTAATTTTTCACTAATTTGTAATTACCTCCCTTTAGAAGTATGCACAGCCCTTCATCTGAGCAAACTTGATTCCCCTTTACCCACGGATACTTTATGGCAAGTTAGGTTGAAACTGGCCCAGTAGTTCTTGAATGGAAGTTGAAAATGTGAAAAGTTTACAGACGGTCAAAATGTTCATTTGGCTCAGGTGAGCTAAAACCAAATCCAACACACGAGTGTTGCCTGATTGTGTTTAGTGATTTGTGGCAGTTAACTGGTATAGATAATTGAACACACCAGGTAAAATGTAAAAATTAACAATAACATAGCTTTTGCTCTTGTTAACACACATAAGCTCATGTTAACAAACACAGGGTCGCCTGCGTGGCACAGTGGTTAAAGCATTTGCTTTAGAGTTGCGGAGTAAGGAGTTGATCCTTACGTTGTGGGTTCAAATCCCATTGCAGGAGGTGGAGACCGGTCTTTTGGAATAGACCGTATAAACCTGTGTTGCAGTAGGTGCTGGCACGAAAAAGATCCCTCACTGCTCAAGTACCCTGAGTGCCGAGCATAGGTCCATATGAGTGAAAAATTCTCGAGAGGGACTTTAAACAACAAACAAAGACACAAACAAGTCATCAAGAGTCAGACTTTCAACTGACAGTAAGACTCAATGTAAATGATTTACTGCAGAGAAAATTCAAGCTAAAACTGTAAAATACGAGCATATACTGTTAGTAAAGAAATATCTGTTAGTAAAGATATATCATATAATTTATCGCCACTCTATCTACATATGGAATAAAATCACCATGCAATCTCCATCCCCATGCAATCTCCATCCCCATTATTGTCCTTTTTACCTCTGTCTTATCCATAATTCTTTGAGTGGAAAATCTTTTTCTTTCTTTACAACACTGATTTCTTTCTTTAAAACCTGCCTCTAAAAATCAAGACTCTGATGCTCCTAAAATTAAATGTGCAAATAATTCAAAAACTATAGCATAATTTCTTCTTCTCATGGTGACTGATGATTGAACAAAAAATGTAGAATTTCTCATATTTAGAACTTTTAATGGCAGTGGCTGGAAAAACAGAAGTGAAATTTTTTTTTGTTCAAAAGGTCATTGAGCACTGTCTTTGGCATGATCGGAACAAATTTGAAACTACACTACCTGAGGATGCTTCCATATTTCTTTCACTAATCATGGCTTTAGAAGATTTTTATAGATTTTTTCCCCCATAAGTGGGTACTTTCCTTGAGGCCCCACTCTACCCCCAGGAGTCATGATTTGAACAAATCTGAATCTATATTACCTAAGGATGCTTCCATATAAATATCACAAATCATTGCTTTGCTGATCTTGAGAAGAAAATTTGTTAAAAATTTTTCCTATGTATAATCTTTTGTAAAAAATTGATCATCCATTGTTGCCCCACCCTAACCCCTGGATCATGATTTAAACAAATTTGAATCTACACTACCTGAAGATCTTTCCACACAGGTTTCATCTTTCCTGGCCCAGTGGTTCTTGAGAAGATTTTAAAAGATGCCATTAATTTTTCACTAATTTGTAATTACCTCCCTTTAGAAGTATGCACAGCCCTTCATCTGAGCAAACTTGATTCCCCTTTACCCACGGATACTTTATGGCAAGTTAGGTTGAAACTGGCCCAGTAGTTCTTGAAAAGAAGTTGAAAATGTGAAAAGTTTACAGACGGTCAAAATATTCATTTGGCTCAGGTGAGCTAAAACCAAATCCAACACACGAGTGTTGCCTGATTGTGTTTAGTGATTTGTGGCAGTTAACTGGTATAGATAATTGAACACACCAGGTAAAATGTAAAAATTAACAATAACATAGCTTTTGCTCTTGTTAACACACATAAGCTCATGTTAACAAACACAGGGTCGCCTGCGTGGCACAGTGGTTAAAGCATTTGCTTTAGAGTTGCGGAGTAAGGAGTTGATCCTTACGTTGTGGGTTCAAATCCCATTGCAGGAGGTGGAGACCGGTCTTTTGGAATAGACCGTATAAACCTGTTTTGCAGTAGGTGCTGGCACGAAAAAGATCCCTCACTACTCAAGTACCCTGAGTGCCGAGCATAGGTCCATATGAGTGAAAAATTCTCGAGAGGGACTTTAAACAACAAACAAAGACACAAACAAGTCATCAAGAGTCAGACTTTCAACTGACAGTAAGACTCAATGTAAATGATTTACTGCAGAGAAAATTCAAGCTAAAACTGTAAAATACGAGCATATACTGTTAGTAAAGAAATATCTGTTAGTAAAGATATATCATATAATTTATCGCCACTCTATCTACATATGGAATAAAATCACCATGCAATCTTCATCCCCTATACAAAGGTACAGAGATAATTCGAACTAGTTTCTTCGGAAACCGTAGTTCGATTACAATACACTGACAGCTGATTTCTGAGACATTTCCTTTATCGAATGAATGTAAATCACTTACTTGTACATTAATATCACAAAATCATCTTTACTTACCGGCATACCGCCTGACTTTCACTGGCACTACCACACTGTTGATACTAGCACATGGCCTTGAGTCACGTGATTATCTTCGGCAGACAAACGTTTCCTTTGTTAAGCGTCCAAATAATAATCTTTCTCGAAATTGGTGAACGATTATAATTGTGCTGTGCATCAGAATCTATGGAAAGCCGTAGGGTACCCCCACATTATTATTATTTTTTCCTATATAATTATACCAAAAATAATTATCTCTTCCAAAGATAAAAATCTTGCTTTTTTGACAACATTATTATTTTTCCTGCAACAATTATAATCTTGTCTGTCAAACGTGTACACATTATTTTTATTTTGTCCTAAATTTATTTATATATTTACACTTCACAATTATAATCTTGCCAGTCAAAGTGGACACATTATAATGTTTCGCCTCCAAATTATGATCTTGTCAGTCAATGTCTACTCACATTATCTTTATTTCTCCTCAAAATTATAATAATTATTCTTTCTTAATAATTATAATCTTGTCTGTCCATGTGTACACTGTCTCGCATTATTTTTATTTCGCCTCAAAATTATAACAATTATATTCCACATCGATCATACAATAATTATAGTTTTTACCGTTCAACAATAATAATCTCGACCAGGAAAAGATGCAACATTATTATTTAGACGCTTGACAAAATCAAACATTTGTATGATTCTGATGCACAGCACAATTATAATCGTTCACCAATTTTGAGAAAGTAAGATTATTATTTGGACGCTTGACAAAGGAAACGTTTGTCTGCCGAAGATAATGACGTGACTCGAGGCCATGTGCTAGTATCAACAGTGCGGCAGTGCCAGTGAAAGTCAGGCGGTATGCCGGTAAGTAAAGATGATTTTGTGATATCAGTGTACAAGTAAGTGATTTACATTCATTCGATAAAGGAAATGTCTCAGAAATCAGCTGTCAGCATATTGTAATTGAACTACGGCTTCCGAAGAAACTAGTTCGAATTATCTCTGTACCTTTGTATAGAGGATGGAGATTGCATGTTGATTTTATGTTCCATATGAAGATAAAGTGGCGATAAATTATATGATATATCTTTACTAACAGATATATCTTTACTAACAGTATATGCTCGTATTTTACAGTTTTAGCTTGAATTTTCTCTGCAGTTAATCATTTACATTGAGTCTTACTGTCAGTTGAAAGTCTGACTGTTGATGACTTGTCTTGATTTGCTGATTTTATGTAGTTATGTATGATTGGACCAAAACATTTCTCTTAATATGGCACCAAACACCTATGTTTGTGTCTTCGATGTTTGTTGTTTAAAGTCCCTCTCGAGAATTTTTCACTCATATGGACCTATACTCGGCATTCAGGGTCATTGAGCAGTGAGGGATCTTTCTCGTGCCAGCACCTACTGCAACACAGGTTTATATGGTCTATTCCGAAAAACCGGTCTCCACCTCCCGCAATGGGATTCGAACCTGCGACATAAGGATCAACTCCTTACTCTGCGACTCTAAAGCAAATGCTTTAACCACTGCGCCACGCAAGCGACCCTATGTTTGTTAACTTGAGCCTATGTTTGTTAACATGAGCAATCTTCTCAAGAACCACTGGGCCAGGAAAGATGAAACCTGTGTGGAAAGATCTTCAGGTAGTGTAGATTCAACCCAGGGGTTAGGGTGGGGCAACAATGGATGATCAAATTTTAACAAAAGATTATACATAGGAAAAATCTTTAAAAAATTTTCTTCTCAAGATCAGCAAAGCAAAGATTGTTGATATTTATATGGAAGCATCCTTAGGTAGTATAGATTCAGATTTGTTCAGATCATGACTACTGGGGGTAGAGTGGGGCCTCAAGGAAAGTACCCACTTATAGGGGGAAAAATCTATAAAAATCTTCTAAAGCCATGATTAGTGAAAGAAATATGGAAGCATCCTCAGATAGTGTAGTTTCAAATTTGTTCCAATCATGCCAAAGACACTGCTCAATGACCTTTTGAACAAAAAAAAATTCACTTCTGTTTTTCCAGCCACTGCCATTAAAAGTTCTAAATATGAGAAATTCTACATTTTTTGTTCAATCATCAGTCACCATGAGAAGAAGAAATTATGCTATAGTTTTTGAATTATTTGCACATTTAATTTTTGGAGCAACAGAGTCTTGATTTTTAGAGGCAGGTTTTAAAGAAAGAAATCAGTGTTGTAAAGAAAGAAAAAGATTTTCCACTCAAAAAATTATGGATAACACAGAGGTAAAAATGACAATAATGGTTAGAGAGAATTAAGAAATTATTTATTTATTACATTGGCAGATTTACCCGGGGGGAGGGGGGGGGGAGGGTAAGAAAATGTAATGGGTACTTGCAAATTTTTACATTGAGATTTTTTTAAATTTAATATTCTGCAGAATATATATATTTTAAGATGTGCGTAATCTAGTAGGTGCTTTATTTAGATTAACACTCTTTTGATATGTTTAAAACAGAATCTACTTAATAATTAATTATTAACAATTTAGCTCACCTGACTCTAAAGCTCAAGTGAATTTTTCTGATCAAAGAGTGTCTGGCATCTGTCTGTCATGTATAAATGTTGTGTGTCATCTCTAAATTTTCAAATTTTCAAATTTTTTGTCCAAAAGTCATCCCAATTTATCACAAGGCAGTATTGGGTGGAGAGGATTTAAATTCATTCAAATGAAGGAACAAGGGGAGATAATTAAGAAAAAGTTAAAGTTTGGTGGTGTCATTTGAAAATCTTCTTCTCAAGAACCACTGGGCAGAAAAGTTGAAACTTATGTGAAAGTTCCCTAACATAGTGTAGTTTCATGTTCAATTTAACACCCCCTTTCAGATGATGGAGCCAAAATATGGGATTAAAAATCTGCAAGGGAATATACTACTAACTAGAAGTTTGTCCATAGGACATGAATCCCCACCCAGAGTATATTAGTAATGCAACATGAAAATTTGTGTATGAAGTTTGATGATAATATCTTTAATAGTTTTTTGTTTGTTTGTTTGTTTTTTAAACTTAGTTTTATAAACATATACAATAAAAGTAAAGAAAAGGACATTGGGACAGTCAAGGTAAAAAAATGAACAAAGTTGATGAATTCTCGACAAATTATGTATCAGAGCTTACATAAAAGTATCTTGAATAGTTTTGTTGAAAGTGAGTTATGTGCTTATATAAGAAAAAAAGTGATATCAAGGTCAAAGGGAAAGTCATGGTCAACAATTGTTGTTGCAGTTCAAAAACACTCTTCAAAATGTTTCAGTGTATAAAGTTTGATAAAAATATCATGATTATTTTTTTAAAACTGAGCTTAAAACAAATTTGAAAAAAGTCAAGATTAAAAATGTTCATGCAACTGAATAGCTCTTATCAATATGTATAAGCATATAAAGATTAATCAAAATCTCTTGAATAGTTTCTTTGAAACTGAGATACTCAAATATTTAAGGAAAATGAGGTCAAGGTCAAAGGAAAGGTCAAGTAAAATAATGATCATGACATTGAATAGATCCCATCAATATGTATCAGCACATATATAAGGTTTGAAAAAAATATCTTAAATAGCTCTTGAAACTGAACTAAAGAAAATTTAAGAAAAGTGAGGTCAAGGTAAAAAAAATGTTCATGTTTTGAGTAGCTCTCATTAATAATTTATATGTATCAGCATATGAAGTTCAAAGTGTGATGGAAGGACAGCAGGACATATTATTGGGGTTAAAATTAGTTAAATTATAAACAGTTAGGCTAAGGTAAGGCCACAATGTTGGGTCATTTTTCATTGGGAAAAAAAGGGACATTTTTAAAAAATTCTTCAGAACCAGAACACTACATATGTAGGACCAAGGTGACTAAGGTGAGCATTGTGGCCCATTGGCCTCTTGTAATGTGTTATTTAATTCATCAACAATCAGGTGAAATATTAATTTTGTTATATTTCAGTACTTCCTATTGATGACGTCATAACCAACTTTGAAAAAGTTTGTTTGAAAGAAAAGGATCTGAAGAAGGAGAAAGATATGTTTAGATTCAGATGGATTAATAGACTGTCAGACCTTTTGCCATCACTTAATTCTGTACTATTAGTTCTGTAACACTGAGCCTATAAGCTTTTGACTTGATGGTTTATCTAATTTGAGAGAGCAGATTCCATGATATCAGTCTTTAAGTATTTCAAGATTAGCAATACAGAATATGTACAGATGTAATAGCAGATAAAAATCCCACACAAACAGGACACTGATATAAAGTTAATGAAATTTAGAGATATTTCATTTCTCTCTTGTGTGGATTGATTTAAGAAAAAAAAGTTTATGCCAGAAAAATATAATAAATTAATTACTTGAGTCTTATTTTGTGCTTATATTTTTAGGTCACCTAAGTCAATCAGGTGTCCTATTGCTATCTGTTTTCGTCCGTCGTCGTGCGGTGTGCGTCGTGCATTGTGTGTTAACATTTGAACATTTTTAGCTTCTTCTCTGAAACCGCTGAACCAATTTCAACCAAATTTGGCATATAGCATGTATGGGTGAAGAGAAAAAGAAATTGTGAATTTCATGGTCCCTGCTGGTGGGGCTGTATTGATTATATAGGGAAAAGGCATAAATTCTTTTAAAATCTTCTCTGCTCCTGGGTATTTTTCAAACAAAGGAAGTGCATGGTTATGAAAAGGAAAAAGGAAGAATGCCTCATCCAAAATTGTGAAATTCATGGCCCCTGGGTCAGGGGTTCTGGTGATGGGGGGGGGGGGCTCTATTGATTATATAGTAAAATGCATAATTTCTTTCAAAATATATTTGCTACTACTGGTTATAAAATAAAGAAACAAGTGTATAGTTATGATGAGCAAGGGTGCTTCTTCCAGAATTGTGAGTTCATGGCCAATGGGTCAGATGTTCTGGTGTAAGGATGGGGCTTTATTTATTTAATAATATAGTGAAAATGCATTTCTTTGAAAATCTTCTATGCTTCTGGGGATGTTCAAGGCAAACAGAGTAAAAGTTTTAATATGCAAGGGTATTTTTACCAGAATTTTGAAGACCTTGGATATTCAGTCAAGTGTTCTGGTCCTGGCCAGGGCTCAATTAACTTGTATTCTGCTGAGCAAAGTTATTCCCCTTTGCCATTCACCTTTGATAATTAATCAATGTAAATACATGTAATGTATTTGAAAGCTTAATTGAATAAGAGAATTGTGCAAGAATATTTATTGTATAATACAAAAAGTACTTTCATAGTTTTAATGACTTGGAAATAATGGATGAATAAAAATGAAACAAAAATAACATCTTTTTAAATGTTCATTAAAGGCCAAGAGAGGCTAATATGGGGTTAAAAAATAGACATTTTGTTAATAGTCTTCATGATAATAGTGATAAATTGGGGGGGGGGGGGAGGGGGGGGGGCAGATAGATACTAGACCAATTATTTTGTTGATGCTAATCATACTATTTTTTTTTTTTTTTTGCTTTTGGGCAACAAAGCTTCATTTATCAGTTTATGGATCCTCTAAATTGTTGTATTGTACTCAGGTGATCGTTAAGGCCCTTGGGCCTCTTGTTTGGAAATCTACCTACATGCAAGTTTTTTTCAATATTAGATTTGAGTGTGAATTCCTTCTCTAAGTCCAGCATATGGAGGTACTGCATAACTGTCAATTTTATATTAAAATGTGTACATATAACATGTATAATTTATGGATTATCAGACACATATACAGGATTTTGCATATAATCATATAAGATCTAATTTTATGTAACGCTAAGGAATTTTAACCTTTTTTTTCTGATATTGATGTGGAAAAAAAATGCATAGATTTTCCTAATTTTTCCTTCTTTTACTTTGAACCAATATTATGGCCAAAATTTGGATAAGGTACAATGTGAACAAAACTGTATAATATAGTAGACCTTTTGCATTAGCATTTTTTACACCCATAATCAAAGATTCAGGGGCATATAGTTTATGCCTTGTGTGTCTGTCTGTTTGTTCTCAAAAAACTTAAACCTTGTCGATAATGTTTGATTGGTTGGAGCTATGGCTTTCATATTTCACGTGTTTTCCTTGTGACAAGACCTTTCTTTGGGTAAACATTATACGTCAAGTATATAATAGTATATCTTAAAGGTGACATTCATCGTGCCAGGTGTTTGTAAAAAGTGATTATCTATTTTGTTAAACACATGTCACTATAATAAATAAACACTACTACTTTTATTTGATCTCTTGGAGTTTGACCCACTTTTGCAAAATTTTACCAAATTTTTACCTTAGCTTGGCCAATACTTCTGAACAGTCACTGTTGGTGTTAGGGCTTTCATACTTCACATGTATTTCTTGTGACTAGACCTTCCCTAAGACACCATTATTTTGACCTTGCTAATTGACTTACTTTTGAAAAAAAACTTTTAACCTTCACCATAACTTTTCAACAGTTAGTGCTAGGACTCTCATATTTTACAGGCATATTCTTTGAGACAAGACCTGCTTTTAGTTAACAACATTTTTGATACCTTGACCTTGGACTTTAACTTACATTTGAGAAACTTGGACCTTCACCATAAGCTGCTATTAGGGGGCATTATTGTTTCACAAACAAATCTTGTTTTTTTTTATTTATTTACGGCTAAGTGGAAATTTTGATTTTCTAAGATCTCTCCTCTGTTTTCATTAATGTAGACCTGAATCATGTTCAAAATATAGGAGCTCCTATATAGGCCATATAGTAGCTCCCATATTTTGAACATGTATTTTCAATGTTGGTGAACAGTATTTGGGTCAATGATTATAACATGTATATGACAGAGCTCCAAGAAGTCAATCCAACTTTTCCAACATGCCTTCCTGTGCATGTTTGTCATTCAATCCAAGACAACACCATAAAAAAATCATCACAATTTATTGTCCATTTTCATATAATTTTAGTACATTCCATCTCCCACCCCGCCCTGAGTGGCAATTTTTGGTCTTGATTTTTCGACAATGAGTAAATATTACAAAATACATGTAATAATGTACCTCTTGTCACCACATGGGTAGGTTAATAACACATCATTACCAGATAACTTTAAATAAAATAAATGTGCAAATTACTTTCAGGAAAATGGCAAAGAAACTATTTGCAAAATATCCAAATAGCAAATGCCTCGATTACTTTGGTATACATATCTACAAATTTAACAAGAGGCCCACCTGGGCCACCTTGCTCACCTGAGTACTGTGGCTAGGAAAAAAGCAAAAATCAGTTTAGTATTGAAAAGCTTAAATGCACAAGTGGTTCCGACCTACCTCTAAAAAGGGGGAGTATGATTTGAACAAAATTGAATCTTCACTAACTAAGGATGCTTACATATTTTTTTTGACTGTGACCTTTTTTTCCTAAAAGTTTGAAATTTCATTGTGGCCCCACCCTACACCCAGGGGGTCATGATTTGAACAAACTTGAATCTACCCTACCTGAAATTATTCAGCATGAATTTCATCTTTCCTGGCTTATTGGTTCTAGAGAAGAAGATTTTTCAATGGTGCCATTAAATTTTCACTATTTCGTAATTATTAAAGTTTACAATGATGAGAGACAACGGACAAATTTTGATCAGAAAAGCTCACTTGAGCCTTCGGCTCAGGTGAGCTAATAAATTCAATCAATATAAATCCAGAAATTCAAGTTTTTTTTTTTTTTAAACATGCAGATCCCAGTTCATCAGCGGTAATCTGAGACATGGATGTGACATTTTAAATGGAGTATCAAATGGACATATTTCAAAAAGAAATTTATCAAAAATGCATCACTTCAAATGGAATGTCAAATGATGTCAAAAGGACAAATTTCATGTACAAATTAATCAGGAACAACACATGCATTCTTTCATCAAGAATTCTCTGAAATTCGCCAAGACTCTTCTTTCTTCAAAGTTATTCACATTGCCATTTTTTTGTGCAGACCAGCACACTCTTCTATCGAGATTTCTCTGATTTTTTATAAAGGCTGTGTTATCTTCCCATTGCAAGATTTTTGTCCATAGGTCTTAAACTTATGACGTGCTCAAAGTCTATCAGGGTGAAGTTAAGACTCCAACGTCAAATTTATGGTTCCTGAACCCTGAAAAATAACATTCAAAACACAATTAGAGTTTTTATAATTATCATGCATAATCAAGGGGACTGGGTAGGATGGAGAATTTTTTTCATGATAAGTATGACAAGTGGAAGGCTTTCAATGTGATAGCAAACTGGGTATTCCTTGTGTGAACAGAACTGGCATTTCTTACATGAATAAAAAAAAATTGTCCATTTGCAAGAGTTATTTCCCTTTATGGAAAAAAAACCCTCCCCATTGTTTTCACTATATCCTTTGTAACTTGCCTGTAAATTTTTAAAAAAATTAAACTTCTTTTGACAATTTTATACTGTATCTTTATTGGCAACGTATTGGGCAAAAAAAAAAACAAAAAACAAAACAAATCATAATAAACATACACTAGGCTATTTTGCATGGAAATGACTAAGGTCAAATAAAAATCCCATGAGCCACATTGCTCACTTGAGCTCTTTGGCGTTCAGTATTGAAAAGTTAAAATTCATACTGGGTCCGAACTAATCCTAAGGGGAGGGGAAGCAGGCATGATTTGAACAAACTTAAATCTACACTAACTGATGATGTTTTCTATTTCCTTGACTAATGCCTAGATAAATAAATTGTGTGTTTCCGGTTCCCCAACCAACCCTAAAATATATGAGCTGACCCTGAAAAATTTATCCACAGATATCTTTCCAGAAGTAAACAATTCCATTTTCACTATTAGAAATCCAAATCTCGATCACTGCAGTGTTTCGGAAAATGCATATCCTATACACATTAAACAGAAATGCCATTAGTAAGCCAACCTTTTGGGAAAAAGAAATGAACTCTCTGTTTTTCTTGTTTTGTTTATTGTAAAAGTTGAATTTTAACTAATAAAATGTTAAAATAAAATGTTTTGCCTTCCTACTTATTTTTTCTCGGGTTGGAATATGAAACATACTATTTATTTATCTTGGCCTTATCATGGCCTTAGAAGATTTTTAATTATCTTTCCTTTGTATTCTTGTGTAAAACTTTGATTGTCCATTGTGGCCCCTGCTAACCGCGGGGTTCATGACCACACATTTTTCTTTCCTGGCCCAGTGGTTCTTGAGAAGAAGACTTTCAAATGACACTCACCAAACTTTAACTTTTTCTTAATTATCTCACCTTGGCCCTTCATTTGAATGAAATTAAATCCTCTCCACCCAATATTACCTTGTGATAAATTGGGTTGATTTCTGGACAAAAACTTTGAAAAGTTGAAAATTTACGGATGACACACAACATTTATACATGTATGATAGACAGATGCCCGACACTCTTTGATCAGAAAAATTCACTTGAGCCTTAGACTCAGGTGAGCTAAATTGTAAATAATTAATTATTAAGTAGATGTCTGTTTTAAACATATCAAAAGAGTGTAAATCTAAATATAGCACCTACTAGATTATGTACATCCTTAAATTTATATTTTCTGCAGATAAAATTTTAAAAAATCTCAATGTAAAAATTTGCAAGTACCCATTACATTTTCTTACCCTCCCACCCCCCCCCCTCCCCTGGGTATATCTGCCAATGTAATAAATAAATAATTTCTTAATTCTCTCTAACCATTATTGTCCTTTTTACCTTTGTGTTATCCATAATTCTTTGAGTGGAAAATCTTTTTCTTTCTTTACAACACTGATTTCTTTCTTTAAAACCTGCCTCTAAAAATCAAGACTCTTTGTTGCTCCTAAAATTAAATGTGCAAATAATTAAAAAACTATAGCATAATTTCTTTTTCTCATGGTGACTGATGATTGAACAAAAAATGTAGAATTTCTCATATTTAGAATTTGTCAATTGACTCTTTTAATGGCAGTGGCTGGAAAAACAGAAGTGAATTTTTTTTGTTCAAAAGGTCATTGAGCAGTGTCTTTCGCATGATTGGAACAAATTTGAAACTACACTATCTGAGGATGCTTCCATATTTCTTTCACTAATCATTGCTTTAGAAGATTTTTATAGATTTTTTCCCCTATAAGTGGGTACTTTCTTTGAGGCCCCATTCTACCCCCAGGAGTCATGATTTGAACAAATCTGAATCTAGACTACCTATTAAGGATGCTTCCATATAAATATCAACAATCATTGCTTTCCTGATCTTGAGAAGAAAATTTTAAAAGATTTTTCCTATGTATTCTTTTGTAAAACTTTGATCATCCATTGTTGCCCCACCCTAACCCCTGGGGTCATGATTTAAACAAATTTGAATCTACACTACCTGAAGGTCTTTCCACACAGGTTTCATCTTTCCTGGCCCAGTGGTTCTTGAGAAGATTTTTAAAAGATGCCATTAATTTCTCACAAATTTGTAATTACATGTACCTCCCTTTAGAAAAAGGCATGGCCCTTCATTTAAACAAATTGATTCCCCTTTACCCACGGATACTTTATGGCAAGTTTGGTTGAAATTGGCCCAGTAGCTCTTGAAAAGAAGTCCAAAATGTGAAAAGTTTACAGACAGACAAAATGTAATCAGAAAAGCTCACTTGAGACTTTGGCTCAGGTGAGCTAAAACCAAATCCAACACACGAGTGTTGCCTGATTGTGTTTAGTGATTTGTGCAGTTAACTGGTAGTTAATTGAACACATCGGTTAAAATGTAAAAATTAACAATAACATAGTTCTTGCTCATGTTAACAAACATAGGCTCATGTTAACAAACAAAGGGTCGCCTGCGTGGTGCAGTGGTTAAAGCATTTGCTTTAGAGTCACTGAGTAAGGCCAGGAGTTGATCCTTATGTCGCAGGTTCGAATCCCATTGCGGGAGGTGGAGACCGGTCTTTCGGAATAGACCATATAAACCTGTGTTGCAGTAGGTGCTGGCACGAAAAAGATCCCTCACTGCTCAATGACCCTGAGTGCCGAGTATAGGTCCATATGAGTGAAAAATTCTCGAGAGGGACTTTAAACAACAAACAACAAAGACACAAACATAGGTGTTTGGTGCCATATTAAGAGAAATGTTTTGGTTCAATCATACATAACTACATAAAATCAGCAAATCAAGACAAGTCATCAATAGTCAGACTTTCAACTGACAGTAAGACTCAATGTAAATGATTAACTGCAGAGAAAATTCAAGCTAAAACTGTAAAATACGAGCATATACTGTTAGTAAAGATATATCTGTTAGTAAAGATATATCATATAATTTATCGCCACTTTATCTTCATATGGAACATAAAATCAACATGCAATCTCCATCCTCTATACAAAGGTACAGAGATAATTCGAACTAGTTTCTTCGGAAGCCGTAGTTCAATTACAATATGCTGACAGCTGATTTCTGAGACATTTCCTTTATCGAATGAATGTAAATCACTTACTTGTACATTAATATCACAAAATCATCTTTACTTACCGGCATACCGCCTGACTTTCACTGGCACTGCCGCACTCTTGATATAATTATACCAAAAATAATTATCTCATCCAAAAATAAAAATCTTGCTTTTTTGACAACATTATTATTTTTTTTCCTGCAACAATTATAATCTTGTCTGTCAAACGTGTACAAATTATATTTATTTTGTCCTAAAATTATAATTATTCACACTTCACAATTATAATCTTGCCAGTCAAAGTGGACACATTATAATGTTTCGCCTCCAAATTATAATCTTGTCAGTCGATGTCTACGCACATTATTTTTATTTCGTTTCAAAATTATAATGATTATTCTTACTTAATAATTAAAATCTTGTCTGTCCATGTGTACACATCATTTTTATTTCGCCTCAAAATTATAACAATTATATTCCACATCGATCATACAATAATTATAATGTTCAACAATAATAATCTCGACCAGAAAAGATGCAACATTATTATTTAGACGCTTGACAAAATCAAACGTTTGTATGATTCTGATGCACAGCACAATTATAATCGTTCACCAATTTCGAGAAAGATTATTATTTGGACGCTTGAAAAAGGAAACGTTTGTCTGCCGAAGATAATCGCTTGCACGTGACTCAAGGCCATGTGCTAGTTTTAGCAGTGCGGCAGTGCCAGTGAAAGTCAGGCGGTATGCCGGTAAGTAAAGATGATTTTTGTGATATTAATGTACAAGTAAGTGATTTACATTCATTCGATAAAGGTAATTGAACTACGGCTTCCGAAGAAACTAGTTCGAATTATCTCTGTACCTTTGTATAGAGGATGGAGATTGCATGTTGATTTTATGTTCCATATGATGATAAAGTGGCGATAATTTATATGATATATCTTTACTAACAGATATACCTTTACTAACAGTATATGCTCGTATTTTACAGTTTTAGCTTAAATTTTCTCTGCAGTTAATCATTTACATTGAGTCTTACTGTCAGTTGAAAGTCTGACTATTGATGACTTGTCTTGTTTGCTGATTTTATGTAGTTATGTATGATTGGACCAAAACATTTCTCTTAATGTGGCACCAAACACCTATGTTTGTGTCTTTGTTGTTTGTTGTTTAAAGTCCCTCTCGAGAATTTTTCACTCATATGGACCTATACTCGGCATTCAGGGTCATTGAGCAGTGAGGGATCTTTTTCGTGCCAGCACCTACTGCAACACAGGTTTATATGGTCTATTCCGAAAGACCGGTTTCCACCTCCCGCAATGGGATTCGAACCTGCGACATAAGGATCAACTCCTTACTCCGTGACTCTAAAGCAAATGCTTTAACCACTGCGCCACGCAGGCGACCCTATGTTTGTTAACTTGAGCCTATGTTTGTAAACATGAGCAATCTTCTCAAGAACCACTGGGCCAGGAAAGATGAAACCTGTGTGGAAAGATCTTCAGGTAGTGTAGATTCAAACTTGTTTAAATCATGACCCCAGGGGTTAGGGTGGGGCAACAATGGATGATCAAGTTTTAACAAAAGATCATACATAGGAAAAATCTTTTAAAAAATTTCTTCTCAAGATCAGCAAAACAATGATTGTTGATATTTATATAGAAGCATCCTTAGGTAATATAGATTCAGATTTGTTCAAATCATGACTCCTGGGGGTAGAGTGGGGCCTCAAGGAAAGTACCCACTTATAGGGGGAAAAAATCTATAAAAATCTTCTAAAGCCATGATTAGTGAAAGAAATATGGAAGCATCCTCAGATAGTGTAGTTTCAAATTTGTTCCAATCATGCCAAAGACACTGCTCAATGACCTTTTGAACAAAAAAAAATTCACTTCTGTTTTTCCAGCCACTGCCATTAAAAGTTCTAAATATGAGAAATTCTACATTTTTGTTCAATCATCAGTCACCATGAGAAAAAGAAATTATGCTATAGTTTTTGAATTATTTGCACATTTAATTTTTGGAGCAACAGAGTCTTGATTTTTAGAGGCAGGTTTTAAAGAAAGAAATCAGTGTTGTAAAGAAAGAAAAAGATTTTCCACTCAAAGAATTTTGGATAACACAGAGGTAAAAAGGACAATAATGGTTAGAGAGAATTAAGAAATTATTTATTTATTACATTGGCAGATATACCCGGGGGGAGGGGGGGGGTAAGAAAATGTAATGGGTACTTGCAAATTTTTACATTGAGATTTTTTTTAAATTTATTCTGCAGAATATATATGTTTTAGGATGTACGTAATCTAGTAGGTGCTATATTTAGAATAGATTAACACTCTTTTGATATGTTTAAAACAGAATCTACTTAATAATTAATTATTAACAATTTAGCTCACCTTACTCTAAGGCTCAAGTGAATTTTTCTGATCAAAGAGTGTCGGGCATCTGTCTATCATACATAAATGTTGTGTATCATCCGTAAATTTTCAACTTTTCAAAGTTTTTGTCCAGAAATCAACCCAATTTATCACAAGGTAATATTGGGTGGAGAGGATTTAATTTCATTCAAATGAAGGGCCAAGGGGAGATAATTAAGAAAAAGTTAAGTTTGGTGAGTGTCATTTGAAAATCTTCTTCTCAAGAACCACAGGGCCAGGAAAGAAAAACGTGTGGAACAATCCTCAGGTAGTGTAGATTCATATTTGTTTAAATCATGACCCCTGCGGTTAGGAGAGGCCACAATGGACGATCAAAGTTTTACACAAGAATACAAAGGAAAGATAATTAAAAATCTTCTAAGGCCATGATTAGGCCAAGATAAATAAATAGTATGTTTCATATTCCAACCCGAGAAAAAATAAGTAGGTAGGCAAAACATTTTATTTTATTTTAACATTTTATTAGTTAAAATTCAACTTTCACAATAAGCAAAATGAGAAAAACAAAGAGTTCATTTCTTTTTCCCAAAAGGTTGGCTTACTAATGGCATTTCTGTTTAATGTGTATAGGATATGCATTTTCCCAAACACCGCAGTGATCGAGATTTGGATTTCTAATAGTGAAAATGGAATTGTTTACTTCGGAAAGATATCGGTGGATAAATTTTTCAGGGTCGTCTCATATATTTTAGGGTCGGTTGGGGAACCGGAAACACACAATTTATTTATCTAGGCATTAGTCAAAGAAATAGAAAACATCATCAAATAGTGTAGATTTAAGTCTGTTCAAATCATGCCCGCTTCCCCTCCCCTTAGGATTAGTTCGGACCCAGTATGAATTTTAACTTTTCAATACTGAACGCCAAAGAGCTTAAGTGAGCAATGTGGCTCATGGGATTTTTATTTGACCTTAGTCATTTCTATGCAAAATAGGCTAGTGTATGTTCATAATGATTTTTTTTTTTTTTTTTTGCCCAATACTTTGCCAATAAAGATACAGTATAAAATTGTCAAAAGAAGTTAAAAGATTTTTTTAAAAATTTACAGGCAAGTTACAAAGGAGAACAATGGGGAGGGGTTTTTTTCCATAAAGGGAAATAACTCTTGCAAATGGACAATTTTTTATACATGTAAGAAATGCCAGTTCTGTTCACACAAGGAATACCCAGTTTGCTGTCACATTGAAAGCCTTCCACTTGTCATACTTATCATGAAAAAATTCTCCATCCTACCCAGTCCCCTTGATTATGCATGATAATTATAAAAACTCTAATTGTGTTTTGAATGTTATTTTTCAGGGTTCAGGAACCATAAATTTGATGTTGGAGTCTTAACTTCACCCTGATAGACTTTGAGCACGTCATAAGTTTAAGACCTATGGACAAAAATCTTGCAATGGGAAGATAACACAGCCTTTATAAAAAATCAGAGAAATCTCGATAGAAGAGTGTGCTGGTCTGCACAAAAAAATTACAATGTGAATAACTTTGAAGAAAGAAGAGTCTTGGCGAATTTCAGAGAATTCTTGATGAAAGAATGCATGTGTTGTTCCTGATTAATTTGTACATGAAATTTGTCCTTTTAATATCATTTGACATTCCATTTGAAGTGATGCATTTTTGATAAATTTCTTTTTGAAATATGTCCATTTGATACTCCATTTAAAATGTCACATCCATGTCTCAGATTACCGCTGATGAACTGGGATCTGCATGTTTAAAAAAAAAAAAAACTTGAATTTCTGGATTTATATTGATTGAATTTATTAGCTCACCTGAGCCGAAGGCTCAAGTGAGCTATTCTGATCAAAATTTGTCCGTTGTCTCTCATCATTGTAAACTTTAATAATTACGAAATAGCGAAAATTTAATGGCACCATTGAAAAATCTTCTTCTCTAGAACCAATAAGCCAGGAAAGATGAAATTCATGCAGAATAATTTCAGGTAGGGTAGATTCAAGTTTGTTCAAATCATGACCCCCTGGGTGTAGGGTGGGGCCACAATGAAATTTCAAACTTTTAGGAAAAAAAGGTCACAGTCAAAAAAAATATGTAAGCATCCTTAGTTAGTGAAGATTCAATTTTGTTCAAATCATACTCCCCCTTTTTAGGGGTAGGTCGGAACCACTTGTGCATTTAAGCTTTTCAATACTAAACTGATTTTTGCTTTTTTCCTAGCCACAGTACTCAGGTGAGCGAGGTGGCCCCTGGGCCTCTTGTTAAATTTGTAGATATGTATACCAAAGTAATCGAGGCATTTGCTATTTGAATATTTTGCAAATAGTTTCTTTTTGCCATTTTCCTGAAAGTAATTTGCACATTTATTTTATTTAAAATTATCTGGTAATGATGTGTTATTAACCTACCCATTTGGTGACAAGAGGTACATTATTATATTGTAATATTTACTCATTGTCGAAAAATCAAGACCAAAAATTGCCACTCAGGGCGGGGTGGGAGATTGAATGTACTAAAATTATATGAAAATGGACAATAAATTGTGATGATTTTTTTTATGGTGTTGTCTTGGATTTGAATGACAAACATGCACAGGAAGGCATGTTGGAAAAGCCGGATTGACTTCTTGGAGCTCTGTTATAATCATTGACCCAAATACTGTTCACCAACATTGAAAATACATGTTCAAAATATGGGAGCTACTATATGGCCTATATAGGAGCTCCTATATTTTGAACATGATTCAGGTCTACATTAATGAAAATAGAGGAGAGATCATAGAAAATCAAAATTTCCACTTAGTCATAAATGAATTAAAAAAAAAACAAGATTTGTTTGTGAAACAATAATGCCCCCTAATAGCAGCTTATGGTGAAGGTCAAAGTTTCTCAAATGCAAGTTAAAGTCCAAGGTCAAGGTATCAAAAATGTTGTTAACTAAAAGCAGGTCTTGTCTCAAGGAATATGCCTGTAAAATATGAGAGTCCTAGCACTAACTGTTGAAAAGTTATGGTGAAGGTTAAAGTTTTTTTTCAAAAGTAAGTCAATTATCAAGGTCAAAATAATGGTGTCTAAGGGAAGGTCTAGTCACAAGAAATACACGTGAAATATGAAAGCCCTAACACCAACAGTGACTGTTCTTCAGAAGTATTGGCTAAGCTAAGGTAAAAATTTGGTAAAATTTTGCAAAAGTGGGTCAAACTCCAAGAGATCAAATAAAAGTAGTAGTGTTTATTTATTATAGTGACATGTGTTTAACAAAATAGATAATCACTTTTTACAAACACCTGGCACGATGGATGTCACCTTTAAGACATACTATTATATACTTGACGTATAATGTTTACCCAAAGAAAGGTCTTGTCACAAGGAATACACGTGAAATATGAAAGCCATAGCTCCAACCAATCGAACATTATCGACAAGGTTCAAGTTTTTTGAGAACAAACAGACAGACAAACAAGGTATAAACTATATGCCCCTGAATCTTTGATTATGGGTGTAAAAAATACTAATGCAAAAGGTCTACTATATTATACAGTTTTGTTCACATTGTACCTTATCCAAATTTTGGCCATTATATTGGTTCAAAGTAAAAGAAGGTAAAAATTAGGAAAATCTATGCAATTTTTTTCCACATCAATATCAGAAAAAAAAAGAGTTAAAATTCCTTAGCGTTACATAAAATTAGATCTTATATGATTATATGCAAAATCCTGTAAATGTGTCTGATAATCCATAAATTATACATGTTATATGTACACATTTAAATATAACAGGAGGCCCATGGGCCACATCGCTCACCTGAGTAACTTTGGCCATGCTGCTCTTAACCAGATTTCCCCCCTTCTAATACTTATTGTGGCCTGGCCCTACCCCTGGGGGTCATGATTTTAACAATTTAAAATTTACACTATCCCAGGATGCTTCCACATAAGTTTCAGCTTTTGTGGCCCAGTGGTTCTTGAGAAGAAGATTTTTTAATGACCCCACCCTATTTTTGTCTTTTTTTGATTATCTCCCCTTGTAAGGGGACTTGGCCCTTTAATTTAACAATTTATACTCCCCTTCACCCAAGGATACTTTGTACCAAATTTGGTTAAGATTGGCCCAGTGGTTCTTGAGAAGAAGTTGAAAATGTGAAAAGTTTACAGACGGACGGACGGACGGACGACGGACAATGGGTGATCAGAAAAGCTCACTTGAGCTTTTAGCTCAGGTGAGCTAAAAATGACAGTTATGCAGTACCTCCATATGCTAGACTTAGAGAAGGAATTCACACTCAAATCTAGTATTGAAAAAAACTGCATGTAGGTAGATTACCAAACAAGAGGCCCAAGGGCCTTAACGATCACATGAGTACAATACAACAATTTAGAGGATCCATAAACTGATAAATGAAGCTTTGTTGCCCAAAAGCAAGAAAAATAGTATGATTAGCATCAACAAAATAATTGGTCTAGTATCTATCTGCCCCCCCCTCCCCCCAACATTTATCACTATTACCATGCAGTCTATTAACAAAATGTCAATTTTTTAACCCCATATTGGCCTCTCTTGGCCTTTAAAGAACATTTAAAAAGATGTTATTTTTGTTTCATTTTTCTTCATCCATTATTTCCAAGTCATTAAAACTATGAGAGTACTTTTTGTATTATACAATAAATATTCTTGCACAATTCTCTTATTCTATTAAGCTTTCAAATACATAACATGTATTTACATTGATTAATTATCAAAGGTGAATGGCAAAGGGGAATAACTTTGCTCAGCAGAATACAAGTTAATTGAGCCCTGGCCAGGACCAGAACACTTGACTAAATGGCCAAGGTCTTCAAAATTCTGGTAAAAATACCCTTGCATATTAAAACTTTTACTCTGTTTGCCTTGAACATCCCCAGAAGCATAGAAGATTTTCAAAGAAATGCATTTTCACTATATTATTAAATAAATAAAGCCCCATCCTTACACCAGAACATCTGACTCTTTGACCATGAACTCACAATTCTGGAAGAAGCACCCTTGCTCATCATAACTATACACTTGTTTCTTTACTTTATAACCAGTAGTAGCAAATATATTTTGAAAGAAATTATGCATTTTACTATATAATCAATAGAGCCCCCCCCCCCCATCACCAGAACCCCTGACCCAGGGGCCATGAATTTCACAATTTTGGATGAGGCATTCTTCCTTCTTCCTTATCATAACCATGCACTTCCTTTGTTTGAAAAATACCCAGGAGCAGAGAAGATTTTAAAAGAATTTATGCCTTTTCCCTATATAATCAATACAGCCCCACCCTAACACCAGAACCCCTGACCCAGGGGCCATGCATATGAAATTCATAATTTCTGAGGAGGCAGCAATGCTCATCATGACTATGTACTTAGTTTATTTAATATCCAGGAACAGAGAAGATTTTCAAAGAAATAATGCAATTTTACTATATAATCAATAGAGCCCCACCCTAACCTCCTGACCCAGGGGCCATGAAATTCAAAATTTTGAAAGAGGCACTCTTGCTCATCATAACTATGTACTTAGTTAGTTTATTTAATACCCAGGAGCAGAGAAGAAGATTTTTCAAAGAAATAATGCACTTTCACTATATGTTCTACAGAGCCCCACCCTAGCACCAGAACCCCTGCCCCTGGGGCCATGAATTTCACAATTTTGGTAGAGAGCTCAATGCTTATTACAATCGTGCCAACAGTTTGACTGCTTGATGTCCAGGAGTAAAGAAGAATATTTTTTAAGATTGCATTAATTTTTGTGGTTTTAGCCCCATCCCTCAGGCCCCATAAGGGCAGGGACCATGAAATTCACAATTTCTTTTTCCCTTCACCCATACATGCTATATGCCAAATTTGGTTGAAATTGGTTCAGCGGTTTCAGAGAAGAAGCTAAAAATGTTCAAATGTTAACACACAATGCACGACGCACACCGCACGACGACGGACGAAAACAGATAGCAATAGGACACCTGATTGACTTACGTGACCTAAAAATATAAGCACAAAATAAGACTCAAGTAATTAATTTATTATATTTTTCTGGCATAAACTTTTTTTTTCTTAAATCAATCCACACAAGAGAGAAATGAAATATCTCTAAGTTTCATTAACTTTATATCAGTGTCCTGTTTGTGTGGGATTTTTATCTGCTATTACATCTGTACATATTCTGTATTGCTAATCTTGAAATGCTTAAAGATTGATATCATGGACTCTGCTCTCTCAAATTAGATAAACCATCAAGTCAAAAGCTTATAGGCTCAGTGTTACAGAACTAATAGTACAGAATTAAGTGATGGCAAAAGGTCTGACAGTCTATTAATCCATCTGAATCTAAACAGATCTTTCTCCTTCTTCAGATCCTTTTCTTTCAAACAAAACTTTTTCAAAGTTGGTTATGACGTCATCAATAGGAAGTACTGAAATATAACAAAATTAATATTTCACCTGATTGTTGATGAATTAAATAACACATTACAAGAGGCCAATGGGCCACAATGCTCACCTTAGTCACCTTGGTCCTACATATGTAGTGTTCTAGTTCTGAAGAATTTTTTAAAAATGTCCCTTTTTTTCCCAATGAAAAATGACCCAATATTGTGGCCTCACCTTAGCCTTACTGTTGATAATTTAATTAATTTTAACCCCAATAACATGTCCTGCTGTCCTTCCATCACACTTTGAACTTCATATGATGATACATATAAATTATTAATGAGAGCTACTCAAAACATGAACATTTTTCTACCTTGACCTCATTTTTCTTAAATTTTCTTTAGTTCAGTTTCAAGAGCTATTTAAGATATTTTTTTTCAAACCTTATATATGTGCTGATACATATTGATGGGATCTATTCAATGTCATAATCATTATTTTACTTGACCTTTCCTTTGACCTTGACCTCATTTTCCTTAAATAATTGAGTATCTCAGTTTCAAAGAAACTATTCAAGAGATTTTGATTAATCTTTATATGCTTATACATATTAATAAGAGCTATTCAGTTGGATGAACATTTTTAATCTTGACTTTTTTCAAATTTGTGTTAAGCTCAGTTTTAAAAAAATAATCATATTTTTATCAAACTTTATACACTGAAACATTTTGAAGAGTGTTTTTGAACTGCAACAACAATTGTTGACCATGACTTTCCCTTTGACCTTGACATCACTTTTTTTCTTACATAAGCACATAAGTCACTTTCAACAAAACTATTCAAGATACTTTTATGTAAGCTCTGATACATAATTTGTCGAGAATTCATCAACTTTGTTCATTTTTTTTACCTTGACTGTCCCAATGACCTTTTCTTTACTTTTATTGTATATGTTTATAAACCTAAGTTTTACAAAAAAAAAAAAAAAAAAAAAAAAAAAGAAAAACAAACAAACAAACAAACAAACAAAAAACTATTAAAGATATCATCATCAAACTTCGTACACAAATTTTCATGTTGCATTACTAATATACTCTGGGTGGGGATTCATGTCCTATGGACAAACTTCTAGTTAGTAGTATATTCCCTTGCGGATTTTTAATCCCATATTTTGGCTCCATCATCTCAAAGGGGGTGTTAAATTGAAAATGAAACTACACTATGTCAGGGAACTTTCACATAAGTTTCAACTTTTCTGCCCAGTGGTTCTTGAGAAGAAGATTTTCAAATGACACCACCAAACTTTAACTTTTTCTTAATTATCTCCCCTTGGTCCTTCATTTGAATGAATTTAAATCCTCTCCACCCAATACTGCCTTGTGATAAATTGGGTTGACTTTTGGACAAAAAATTTGAAAAGTTGAAAATTTAGAGATGACACACAACATTTATACATGACAGACAGATGCCAGACACTCTTTGATCAGAAAAATTCACTCGAGCCTTAGAGTAAGGTGAGCTTAATTGTTAATAATTAATTATTAAGTAGATTCTGTTTTAAACATATCAAAAGAGTGTTAATCTATTCTAAATATAGCACCTACTAGATTACGTACATCCTAAAACATATATATTCTGCAGAATAAATTAAAAAAAATCTCAATGTAAAAATTTGCAAGTACCCATTACATTTTCTTACCCCCCCCCCCCTCCCCTCGGGTATATCTGCCAATGTAATAAATAAATAATTTCTTAATCCTCTCTAACCATTATTGTCCTTTTTACCCCTGTGTTATCCATAATTCTTTGAGTGGAAAATTTTTTTCTTTCTTTACAACACTGATTTCTTTCTTTAAAACCTGCCTCTAAAAATCAAGACTCTTTGTTGCTCCTAAAATTAAATGTGCAAATAATTCAAAAACTATAGCATAATTTCTTTTTCTCATGGTGACTGATGATTGAACAAAAAATGTAGAATTTCTCATATTTAGAACTTTTAATGGCAGTGGCTGGAAATACAGAAGTGAAATATTTTTTTTGTTCAAAAGGTCATTGAGCAGTGTCTTTGGCATGATTGGAACAAATTTGAAACTACACTATCTGAGGATGCTTCCATATTTCTTTCACTAATCATGGCTTTAGAAGATTTTTATAGATTTTTTCCCCCTATAAGTGGGTACTTTCCTTGAGGCCCCACTCTACCCCCAGGAGTCATGATTTGAACAAATCTGAATCTATACTACCTAAGGATGCTTCCATATAAATATCAACAATCATTGCTTTGCTGATCTTGAGAAGAAATTTTTAAAAAGATTTTTCCTATGTTTAATCTTTTGTTAAAATTTGATCATCCATTGTTGCCCTACCCTAACCCCTGGGGTCATGATTTAAACAAGTTTGAATCTACACTACCTGGAGATCTTTCCACACAGGTTTCATCTTTCCTGGCCCAGTGGTTCTTGAGAAGATTGCTCATGTTTACAAACATAGGCTCAAGTTAACAAACATAGGGTCGCCTGCGTGGCGCAGTGGTTAAAGCATTTGCTTTAGAGTCACGGAGTAAGGAGTTGATCCTTATGTCGCAAGTTCGAATCCCATTGCGGTAGGTGGAAACCGGTGTTTCGGAATAGACCATATAATTCTGTGTTGCAGTAGGTGCTGGCACGAAAAAGATCCCTCACTGCTCAATGACCCTGAATGCCGAGTAAAGGTCCATATGAGTGAAAAATTCTCGAGAGGGACTTTAAACAACAAACAACAAAGACACAAACATAGGTGTTTGGTGCCATATTAGGAGAAATGTTTTGGTCCAATCATACATAACTACATAAAATCAGCAAATCAAGACAAGTCATCAACAGTAAGACTTTCAACTGACAGTAAGACTCAATGTAAATGATTAACTGCAGAGAAAATTCAAGCTAAAACTGTAAAATACGAGCATATACTGTTAGTAAAGATATATCTGTTAGTAAAGATATATCATATACTTTATCGCCACTTTATCTTCATATGGAACATAAAATCAACATGCAATCTCCATCCCCTATACAAAGGTACAGAGATAATTCGAACTAGTTTCTTCGGAAGCCGTAGTTCAATTACAATATGCTGACAGCTGATTTCTGAGACATTTCCTTTATCGAATGAATGTAAATCACTTACTTGTACATTAATATCACAAAATCATCTTTACTTGCCGGCATACCGCCTGACTTTCACTGGCACTGCCGCACTGTTCATACTAGCACATGGCCTTGAGTCACGTGAATATCTTCGGCAGACAAACGTTTCCTTTTTCAAGCGTCCAAATAATAATCTTTCTCGAAATTGGTGAACGATTATAATTGTGCTGTGCATCAGAATCATACAAACGTTTGATTTTGTCAAGCGTCTAAATAATAATGTTGCATCTTTTCTGGTCGAGATTATTATTGTTGAACATTATAATTATTGTATGATCGATGTGGAATATAATTGTTATAATTTTGAGGCGAAATAAAAATTATGTGTACACATGGACAGACAAGATTATAATTATTAAGTAAGAATAATTATTATAATTTTGAGGCGAAAATAAAAATAATGTGTGTAGACATAGACTGACAAGATTATAATTTGGAGGCGAAAAATTATAATGTGTCCACATTGACTGGCAAGATTATAATTGTGAAATGTGAATAATTATAATTTTAGGACAAAATAAAAATAATGTGTACGTTTGACAGACAAGATTATAATTGTTGTAGGAAAATAATAATGCTGTTAAAAAAAACAAGATTTTTAATTTTGGATGAGATAATTATTTTTGGTATACTTATATAGGAAAAAATAATAATAATGTGGGGGTACCCTACGGCTTTCCATACCTACGGCTTTCCATAATATATGTTATCTGCGTGCAGGATCTTTTCTTAAGGATTAACTGAACTGAGATCATGGTCTTTTGTAAATAATAATAATAATAATAATAGAATAAAAATGTAAAACTCATTTGAGTTCTTTTTGTACTCAGAGTCTTTAAGCAGGCTAAATGGGGGCCGCGCGTCTTATTAGTGCATTTCTTTTAAATCCACATTTAGAAAATAATTCTTTACTCATGATCATCAAATAAATAAACTGATTATAAGAAAAACAATGACACTCCTTTACTCTCAAAAAAAAAAAAAAAAAAAAAAAAAAAAAAAAAATAAATAAATAAATAAACAAATAAAAGACTGTATTATGCTTCCTGGTTAATGGCCTAAAAATGGTCTAAGGTGGCTTTTTCATGAATATTGGTATCACTTTTTTACCCGGATTTCTAATATGCTTACTGGCAATTTTTATCATACTGAAGCTCATGTCTCTTTGGCAAAGCTGACAGCAGACTAATGTAATATCATGTATGACACAGGCACTATATTAAGCCAGTGTGCTATCAACCTTTAATGTTCTGATTTTATATGCATTAAAATGATTCAGCAGCCTCCTTATCCTCAAATGATCTAATTAAGAGATGTGGCCATCAAAGATTTCGATACAGCAATGGCACAAAGTTTTCTTTTCCTGATAAATATGAAAAGTACATCTGATTTGTTTAAAGATATAAAAAACTAGAAAACCGCTACGTTTTGGGGGAAATGGTTTGTCCTATAGATCCATCATTTTTATTGATACATAAATACTTTTCTTATAGAAAAGGTCACGGATACTTTTTTTTTTTTATATAATGACGTTTTCGGGACATGGAAGGGTAAAAAGTCACGAAAGAATAAAGCTTCTTAGTATATTTTCACTTCTTGCATGATTCTCTTATTAAATTGTCCTTTCAGTTACATTACATTCCATTTATACATGTAGTGATTATTTACCATAGATAAATAGAAAACTTGAATTACTTCTCTCATTAGACTACAAATTAATGAAGCTCTGTCCAGAATTAAAATAATAATAATAATAATATCGTATGTAATTAGACTGCGGAACATTAACTGGCAAAATTAGAAATATGCAGCTTACGTCATTTCCACCTGTTACAGGCAAACCATTTAATGTAGATAATGAAATGGGCGGGTACAATTCGACACGGACGTCCGAGAAAACATTGGATTGAAATTCTAGTTTGAAATTCATTTTCAATTCACCTGATTAGTTTTCAAACCTCAAGTGTGAAAGTATGATCCGAAAGACAAATAATTTCAATTTCGAAATACATGTTGTTTGAAATTCATATTTATATGAGTTTTAAGCCTATAATTTTTAGGACACATAAAAGTAAAGAGGGCAGAGATTATTTTTTCAGGGGACGGCAATTTGATTCTAAAAAAAGGGGGGGGGAGGGCTGTCAAAAAATGTGAAGTCAGATCATACCTTCACATGACAGAATATATTCTAGGATGACAAGAGGTTTTTTTTTTTTTTATAGTTTTGTCTTCACTGAAAAATGTTTGACAAACAAAAACAGGGAGGGGTTGTCCAAACTAAAAGAAAACTAACTTTCTTATTCATTTCCAAGATCGTTCAGCACCCCCTACCCAAGCACACACATACCAAACAGAAATAAAATATTTGTCCCTTTACGAGCGCTCTACCGACTGAGCTACCGTGAACGGTTCATGAATCCGGTGAAAAATGGAATCTCCCACAGGTGAAAATAGATTACTTGCGTGTTCGATTAGGAGCTGTAGATTTTAATGTAGCAAATGTATTATACTACAGATTCAACACATACCCACCTTAACACTAACTCTTACCAAGGGTCATGAAATTCCCAATTTTGGAAGAGACACAGATACTCATCATAATTCTGCACTTCTTTCAAAGAATTAATGCATTTTTACTTCATTATGCGTAGAGCTCCGACCAAGCATGAAAATTAATCTCAAAAGTCCATTGAAACAATACAAAATAGGACCAGAGAAAACACGGACCTCTAAACAAGAGGCCCATGGGCCACAATAATCACCTTAGTAACTTTGGCCCTGTTGTTCTTTACCAGTTTTCCCCCTTGTAATACTTATTGTAGCTCCACCCTACCTAATTTCAACAATTTAAAATCTACTCTACCTCAGGAGGCTTCGCTATAAATTTCAGCTTTTCTGGTCCAGTGGTTATTGAGAAGAATATTTTTTAAAGATTTTTCCAATACATGTATATACATGTATGACTCAATGTGAAATTTAATTCCTATTGTGGTCCCACCCTAGCCCGGGGGGGGGGGGGATGAATAATTTATAAATTAGAGATTTTTCCTGTATATTTCAGTGTTAAACTTTGTTTCCCTTTTGTGGCCTACCCTACCCCTGGGGGCCATGATTTGAACAATTCAGAATTTACACTACCTCAGCAGGCTTCCACATAAGTTTCAGCTTTACTGGCCCATCTGTTATTGAGTAGAGGATATTTTAATGATTTTTTCCAATATATATGATTCAATCTAAAACTTCTATTCCATTTTGTGGCCTATTCTACCCCCCCCCCCCCTCCCCCGTGGGGATGATGTGAATAATCGATAAGCTACTCTACCTCAAGAAGCTTCCTCATAAGTTTCAGCTTTTCTTGCCCAGAGGTTCTTGAAAAGAAGAATGTTAAAGATTTCTCCTATATAATTCAACGTAAATCTTTGATTCCCTAATGTGGCCCCACCCTAGCCCGGGGAAAAAAATGGTACACTTTAGAATATACACTGCCCCAGGAAGCTTCCACATAAGTTTCAGCTCTTCTGGATCAGCGGTTTATGAGAAGTAGATAAGTAAAGTTTACCTATATTATATTTCAATGTAAAAAATTGATTTCCTATTGTGGCCCCTCCCTAGCCCCGGGGCAGGAATTTGAACAATTTATAATTTACACTACCTCAGTAGACTTTCACATCAGATTCAGCTTTTCTGGGTCAGTGGTTCTAGAGAAGAAGATTTTTTAACGACCTAACACTATTTTTGTCTTTTCTTGATTATCTCCCTGTGGAGGGGGCTTGGCCCTTCATTTCAAGAATTTGAACTCTCCTTCAGTCAAGAATGCTTTTTGCAAACATTGGTTAAAACTGGCCCAGTGGTTTTCTAGAAGAAATTGAAAATGCGAAAAGTTTACAGACGGACGGACGACGGACAACGGGTGATCATAAAAGCTTACTTGAGCTTTCAGCTCAGGTGAGCTAAAAACATCAGAGGTGGGATCGGGTGCCTTGGAGGAGTAAGCATCCCCTGCCGACCTCTCACACCAGCCGTGTGCTGCTCGTCATGATCAGGAAAAAAAAACGGGAAAAAAATCTGTCGACAATTCAGTGTGTAAATAATGGTCTAGACTAACAATTAGTATGAAAAATGTCAGTCAGCATTTGACTAAATCATAGGTTGTATTTGCTGACAAGGTCATTGTGTCGACAAAAAAAAACTTTCGAATTGATGGCTTCAAAGTCATCAGAGGCCCTAATCCCAGGGGTCATGTAATTCACAATTTTGAAAGAGCCACCCTTGCTCATCATTATGATGTTCTTAGTATATTTTCGTGGGCAGGGAAAACATTTTTCAAAGATTTTCAAAGGTACAGGGTGTTTCAGCAAACATGTCTCGCCTTTGGAATTTGAAAAAAAAAAGTTGTGCCATATAAGGATTTTTTTTAAAATAGTAAATAACATGATTATACAATTATTTCTGAATGAAGGTTTAAATGAAGCTCGATCATTCACATGTATTTTGACAGCAGCCATTTTTTTAAAAACATGGACATCAGAGGCAGTTTTTGATTTTACGTCTTTTTAAGCGCTAAGCGCAGCGCAGAGCGCTTACTGTCATCTTAAATCTACTTCCGTTCGCGATCCAGCGCCACTAAGCAAGTTAGATAACTCCACTGGCTTTTCTAAAAATATGCAACTGGAAATCCCCGACTCTCTTTCGGCTATTTTAGTATAATACTGAGTTACGTGCAGTTCTAATAATAGGAGTCAATGAGTAAGGTAAAGATATGCATGTACATTGTAGGAAAATCCACTGTTAATAGATAAGGGCGGTTCTTGTCATGCTTATCTCTATACATTGTATCGTGTCGACATTCATCAGTTGTGTACCATGCAGCTAACAATTGCTGCATTTATGGCGCAAATACTTAAAATTAAAAACAGTTTATTATATGTCATGTACATGTAATGTAGTGATTGAATAAGTACATATTTTTAAAACTCAGATGTGATTTTAATACGAATTTAAAACTCAAACTGGAATTGAGTTATTTAGTAGAAAATTTCGCATAAAATTGATTTACAATGTACTTACATATGTACGTTCTATATAACTTATATCCATATAAACTATTATTTCTTCTTATAGACCCTTATTTCAGGCAATGTAACTAAAAACAAGTCTTCCTATTATCACCCTTGCACCATGCAGAGAGCTATCAATGGAGTTGATTTTCGCATCTCTGTATCAATTAGTAACAGACTGGAATGCATTCATGGACTGTCTATACTTTTGTGGTATTCTATACTTATAATATGGATAAAAATATGATGTAAATAATTCGCAAGGAAAGGCAGTTTGCGGCTGTACGTACATATAGGGCACGTGGTGGCTGTGTTTTCAACGAATCCACTCAAATAGGAAAACTAATTTCTCGGAATATTGTGCTTTAAAATTGTGTGTGCAGTGCGCAAGATATGGCGAAAAATGCAAAAACCTTAATTAAACGTTATTAGCAATGGATAGGAATAGCGCCGATGAATTGTTCAGCAAACAGTGTAATTTATTTGTATTAGGAAACTAGTAAGAAATAGTTTATGTAAAGATGTGCGCGTGTTGCCGATTTGACTGCTTAGCAACTTAATGAGGACCACATAAAAACAGAATAAAAAATGTTGTATACCTTCATGAAGATTTATTTATATATACTTGAGATTAATACACTGTATTTTTTTTCTTGGGCTGTTGAATTATTTATCATAGAAATAGCAGAAAAATTACGGGCAATTATTTTCAGTATTCCTTTTCAACTAACACAACAGTGCTGTGGATATTTTTTTCCTCTAAACACGTTTTGTGTGGTTGTTAATATCATACATAAACAAGTAAAGAATTGTGTAAAGCATCAAACGTCCGTAAAAAAATATAGAAGCATTTTAAAGCATTTTAACAATAGTCTACTTTTGGGGTTTAATGACATATTTTTAATCCGAAGAAGAAAAGTATGATAATTTTATTTTAAAAAAGTAATATTTACAAATTATACATATTGTGAGATCAACAGAAAAGACAAATTTTTGTTGCAATGCATTATAAATTACGTATATGAAAATCAGAGATGAAAGGATAGCACCGAATGTTTTATCATCAAACGAAGAAGACAAATATTATATCTTTATACTCAAAATGTATATTTACCAATTATCTCTGACAAAAGGACATTAACTCTACGAGTGCTCATTTCATTGACATAGAGTTCTGTCACAAGGCGTTGTTACAAACATGATGCCGATATGCTGCACAGCGCGATGAATGTGAAGTGTTCAAAATGTATAATACACAGCTGTAGACTATTCAAAACAGTATGTAATATATAGTCTAAGTTTTATTTATCATTAATAAATACTGGACGCTCGTAGCGATTGTGTAAATATCTTACACACTCCATTAATGTATTTCTTGTAAAATCCTTTCAGGTGCGTAGCCAGAATGGAAATGATGTGTACGCAGAGGAAGGCAGGCCGGGGTGGGGTGGGGGTCTTGAGCCCCCCCCCCAGTGTGTCAAGGGCCCTGGTCAGACAAGTAATATAGTTTATGCCAGCCAGGAAAAAATTACAGCTTTAAAAACTTTGACAAGCAAGGAAGAAAGAAGTCAAATTTGGAGTCCTATTTCTTGTGGGTTTTTTTTTTGGGGGGGGGGGGGGGGTCCAACTTTCACAAACCAAAGTTTATTAAAACATTACCAAATTACCATGATTTAACAATGCTACAAGAAACCGTGGGGTCCACCCTTTCAATGTACATTTTCAATAGTAAAAGGTTAGGTTTGAAAATAAGCTGGGGTGGAGCCCCCCCCCCCCCCCCCCGCAATACTATGTGTCTGCTGATGAGGGGCTAGATTTAAGCTCCTGAGTTTTACCCAATAATTCATTCATTTCTTGCAAAATAAAAATTGGGCCATTTAGCTTTTATTTAGGAAATAAAAGACATAGTAAAATAAAAGGCATAGTAATAATTATAGAAGTGAATACTTTTCGATTTAAATTAATTTTAAATTATCATGGCTGTATGATAAAATTTGAAATTCTAATTTTAAACATATTTCTTGGATGGTACTGAGATTTTTTTCTCCGAATAATTCTTTTTTTTTTTTTTGAAATTGATGTGTACGCACTTGCGTATTTGCGTATAGGCAGCTACGCGCCTGCCTTTCTACGAAACGTAAATTAATAAATCGCTTATGAATATGAAAAAAAGAGATATACTAAAAACAATTTAGTGAGAATTCTAGTATTCAATATTTTTGAGATGTTTTATCTATAACTTTAATAAATAATTATGTTTTCAATAAGGAAATATTTAACGACGCAATAAACAAATAACATCTTTATTTTCTGAGTGCAGTTTTTAGAATTAAAGCACAGTCACTAACAGCCAATCTTCAATTTGAAACAATACCGTTCACGGTGGCTCAGTCGGTATAGAGCGCTCGCTTCGTGATCGGGAGGTCGTGAGATCGAATCTCGGCCTCGACTGACGTAAGTCGATAAAAAAAATGGGTAGCAACTGTTCCTTCGCCATGCATTCGGCACTTTGAAGTGAAAGTTGCGGGTCCTTCGGATGAGACCTTAAAAACCGAGACCCCGTGTCACGGCAGGCGTTATCACGATAAAGATCCCTCACTGCTCAATGGCCCTGAGTGCCGAGTAAAGGTCAAAAAAGCCCTTCACCGGTATATGGTGACGTCTCTATATGAGTGAAAAATTCTCGAATGGGACGTAAAACATACAATCAATCAATTAATCAATTTGAAACACTCGTAAACAAGCACGGAATGAATTTATTATCAAAAATTATCACCAGAATATTTTAGCTGTCGGTGTTGCACATAAATGAGAGGAATTTCAGCGGCATTTTCAAGTATTCAAAATCATTTAGAAATATATACATTTTCCAGCAAATGTATAGTTACATTTATCAGTGGCGTAGCTTGGGGTCGATCAATGTGAAAGCATAAAATGGGGGGGGGGGGGGCACAAAGCCCCCGTGGGACCAAGGCGAAGTCCTGGGGACTCTGGCGGCGAAGCCCCTGGAAGCTGGTGCATTTTAGACAAGTGACGATTGACTTTAAAAAGGTTAATAACATTTTAAACCATAAAATGTTAAATGTTAGTTTGTTTTTTCTAAATACTTTTTTAAGCAGCAGTTCTCCCAGATGTCCTTATTATTAGCCTGTTATAGGCCTACATGCATTTTACATATATTCAATGTTATACATCTTACACTAAGTATGTATTATCCTTTATAAAATGCTTTTGAAATTTCAATCATACATGAATGTTTTCATGAACTTGAGTCTTATGAATTATATATAGAAATGATATTCATAAATTTAATATAAATTAAAAAATTAAACAAATAATGCAAACTTTTTCTACAGTTCAGTATTTTCTTTGGAGAGTGTTTCAAATTTATTTTTGAAAAGCATTGTAACTTTTTATGAATTCATTTCCCCCCACCGAACAATGTGGAAGCACGTGCTTCCGTGCTTCAATGGAAGCTACGCCACTGTTTATAGTCTAAATTTGGTCGGAAAACTCGTCGACCATCCCTCCAATAAATTGCGATTTATACGCAAAACTACCTCTTATAGACTCTTATAAGGAGATGGAGAAAGAAAATATTTTTACATGTTTTTCTTTCTTTTTAATAGGTTTCAGGTACATTGCTGTTTGGAGTAAATATCTGCCATTTAATTTGTATATATTATTTTTTTTAAAGAAGCGGAGAAGTATTTTCTTGCAATTTTGTGTATATGAAATTCATTGATCTTTTGACAGAAGAAAATGTAAAATGCTTAAAATAAAAAGGCATAAGACAATGTTGAATTTCATATCCCAACGGGAAATTTTCATGACTCACATGTTTGATTATGTATCAAACAACTGTGCTAGCCCTAACGCAGCCGCACTGTCGAGATATTGCTTAAATTCCAATACAACAGCAATTTAAATTCAAAATAATTTTGATGAATTTCAAATTGCAATATGCTTAGCGCTTCCCAGTACTTTCAGTACTTTGATTTTATAATGAGTTTCAAATGGCTGCAATGTTTCTTAGGCTCCATACATATTTATTCTCCAAAGTCTGACACTGACCATATTGCTCAAATTTAGAAAAATTTACGCAAGAATTTATGCATGTTCACAATATGATGTTATCGAAGACGAATTTCATTTTATTTTACAATGCCCTTTTTATCATGACCTTAGATCTAAGTATTTGAAAAAGTATCATTATAAGAAATCCAGTGTTTGAAAATTAATTCAACTTCTAAGTGTACAAAATATATAGGAACTTTGTAACCTTGGAAAATATTTATATCAAGCTTCAACTAGAAGAATGAAACATTTATAAATTTTTTAAGTGTTTTGTAATTACAGTTGCCTGTTAGAAAACACGTCCTATATAGTTTACTTGCTATTTATTGATTATGCTCACTCTCATATTGTTATATTTTACAATATTGTATATATGTTTAGTTATTAATATATGTAATCTGATGTGTCGTATGACGCAAAGAAATAAAGAACTTGAACTTGATCATTAGAGTCCGGTCCTAACTTCAAATTACCCTCTGATTCTGGGATTTTGACTTTATTGTTCCCCTTCACACATTGATGGTTATGTCAAAATTGGTTCAGCTCTTGAGGGAAAGAATCTAAAAATGGTCTAATGATTAATGCCTACGCACGGCGGACGACGACAGACAACAACAGATAGTATTTAGTCGCCTGAGTGAATTAGGTGACCAAAAAATAAATAAATAAATAAATAAATAAATAAATAAATAAAAATAAAAACCAAGAGATTAAAAAAAACTATTGAATGAATACTGAAGAATTCAAAGTATGTTTAATAAATTAATACAATATCAAAAAATATTTGCATCGTTTAATGCAAACGAAAACTTAAAAAAAAATATTTAAAATTGCATAAGTGCGTAAAATATACTTGTGATTAAAAAAAATCATGCTGCCATACGAAGATTGTTGACGGAAATAATGATACAGCGAAACAAAAATTATATATAATTATTCAAAAAATGCTTATTATATATTGGCAGTATAGCAAATAATGATCAATTGTAAATCTTTGGAAATAGTCCACTAGGTATGCTTGTCCTCACAATCACAATTACTTTTATGGTCTTCAGTATTGAATTTGGTGTAAAAACTCTATTTCACTTCTTTTTTCTTTTCTCTTTTTTTTTTTTTTTTATTTATTCAGTGTTGTCCTAGTGTTCCTACAAATTAAACAAAGAGAAAATAAAACACTTTCTTTTACTCGCTAGAGTTAAATTTTCGTCGAATAATTCTTACTGATTTGAACTTTTAAATTCAGAAAAGTACAAAAATTGGTTTAAAATAAACAATTGTGATTATGCTACATTGTGCTTCTTTGAAAAAATAATATTCTGGAAACATGACAAACTAAAGATAAATTTATTAACCTTCATCAGCATAGGCTCATCTCCAGATAATGGTCTGGATGAGGCTCTCTGGTCTACATTTGATCTTCTGGGTGACAAAACGTCATAACCTTCAAATGTAATTATAAGCCCCTTGATTAATCATGGTTAAAAACTACAAGATAGGATAGTAATTAATATCTCAAAATTTAACTTAAGTTTTTGACGTTGTTGACTAGTTTAAATCAAGCCGTACATGTATATGTAGAATGAATCAGATGTAACTTACATGAGCCCATTCCTTTCTTTCTTCGAATGATGAAAAATGATATGAGGATGATGATTATTAACGTAATGGATAAAGGAATTACTATGGTTGTCAAAGTAATTGGGCTATCAATTACTCTCTTGGGTCTAAAATAAAACATTTTTATTAGGATTTTCTACATCTGATCAAGCATAGAGAAACAAAATTTTGTGTATGTTACATATATACTCAAATAATATACCTTTTTTTTTTTTTTTAAATCTAATGACGTGTCTACTTACTGCTGTTCTGTCGTTTGCATGTCTTTTATTGTCGCATCGGTCATTTTGTCTGTTGTTGTGCTTATCATTTTATGACACTGTGAATCTGTAAAAAAAAAAAAAAAAAAAGTGGATTATGTTCAATAAGGAGGTAAAACATAACCTTTTCAATTTATTTTAATTGATTAATATTAAATTTGTTCCTTTTTTAAGTAAGATGTTTGAATTCCAACTGATTATTAATAGAAAGTACATTGAATTTCTTTAATTGCAGTGTCAAAATTGATATTTCATAGAGCATCAAATATACTTCTTACTACTGAATATCTTAAACTTTAAAAGGTATTATACACATTCATTATCGAAATTCCTGAATAAATTCAAATTTATGTTTATCGCGACAAATGTTCTTAAAGAAAAAAAATACACAAGAATGATGTAGTTGAGTTGTAATCGTCTGGGCATGGTTTAGAAAATTGTGAGCAGTCTGCAAAGTAACTTTTCCTGATACACTGACATTCCTTGTTAAATTCCGTACACTTTCCGGCTGTAAAAAATCATTTGTACAGATTATGTTGTCTCCATGATTTTCAATGTTCATGTAAGTATATGAAAATTAAAATACTATTTCACAGTGGTTTTTTTTTTATTGCAATGATTTTTATAGAAAAACAAATTCTTATTTTTTTTTTTTATTCATTCTAAGAAGATTTGAATATTTTTCCTTTGAAAAATGTAGCATATATTATACTTACACAAAATAAATGTGGAAGGTGCACACACTTCCAACAGACTTGTCATCCTTTCATTAAGAACACAATGATATTCAAATGAATTACAGGTATTGTTTAATCTGCTGCATCCTTTCCGAAGAGCTGCGGTATTGTATTCTTCGGTATTTGTTGGACAATTTGCAACATAGGTAATAGTTTTTAAAGACGATTGACATGCGTTTTCTGGTAGTTCTATACAGTTTGCGAAGCTTTGGAATGTCAGTACACGTAAAATACTAATGGCTTCCTGAAATGACAATAGGATTTCATTCCTTTTCTAAACCTAATTTCAACCTAACATACATTCAATAAATGTGATAAACAATGATTTGAGTTTGATGAAATCAATGATTTCTCCAAAGAGTTATAGCACATGTCCAATTGTTAGAGTCGTCATTATTCTTTTGAAAACATTAACCTACAAGACGCGGAAGGAGAGAACCCGTAGAATTTTTTTTTTCATATACCATAACAGAGTAACCTTCCGTTGTCCTATTGATAAATTACATTGTAATTCCGCGCTACTTTAAACCTTTTTTGGTTTCAAATTCATTTCAGGCAAACATGCATCACGATCAATCGGAGAGATATAAAATTAAAATAAAATTAACAAAACTTTATTAAGTCATTGTCAGTATTACAAGCCTGTACATGTTGGTACACTTTCAAAAAATAAAGGGTCTATACGGAAAAATAATTAATTTAAAAAATCTTTGAGAAGCCAAAATGGGGGGGGGGGGGAGAGAAACTCAAAAATACTTTTTCGTAAAGGGGGATCCATTTTTCGACAAGATTTTTTTTTACTGAATGTAATAAGATGAGGAGATTTGACGGGGCACTGGCATTTCAATGATTTTTTTTTCATTATTAACAAAAAAGTACGAAAGCCTATTAGGATCAAACTACGGTAAAAGAAAAATTCAAAAGGCGTAATAACGCAAATAAAGGCGTAATTACGCCTTTCCAAAAGGCGTTATAACGCGAAAAAAGCGTAATTACGCCTTTTTAAAAGGCATTATTACGCCTTTCTACAAGGCGTTATTACGCCTTTTAAAAAGGTGTTATTACGCCTTTCCAAAAGGAGTTATTACGCCTTTTAAAAAGGCGTTATTACGTCTTTCTAAAAGGCGTATATACGCCTTTCCAAAAGGCGTAATTACGCCTTTCCAAAAGGCGTTATAACGCGAAAAAAGGCGTAATTACGTCTTTTAAAAAGGCGTTATCACGCCTTTTAAAAAGGTGTTATTATGCCTTTCCAAAAGGCGTTATTACGCCTTTCCAAAAGGCGTTATTACGCCTTTTAAAAAGGCGTTATTACACCTTTCCAAAAGGCGTTATCACACCTCTTTTTTTCAATACATGACTTACTTAGCCCACCCTGGGGGCTGATTATAATTAGATTTCCAGGAAAAAAGATTTTTAAATGTATATATTTTTTTAGTATTAAACCAACTTAGTCCTTCTCTGATGCCAGACGCCTCTACCAAGGTGCATGGATTTCAGAAATTTGGTTGAAGGCTAATTGCTCATTATACCTATGCAAATAGTTTGCCTGTTTTTTTTTCCAAGAGGAGAGAAAAAATATTTCAAATTTGACATGAATTTTTAATACGTGGCTAGCAAAGCCCAAAGCTGGTTCTGCCTATATCCTGGATTTTCAAAAGTAGAGTGTTGACTTCTCTTAATATGCATGCAAATTGCAAACAACTGTCTGCGAGATGTGCAGGAATATAGAAAATACTTTAATTTATAATATTAAAACTATAATTTAAATATTGCATAAATAAAGATGGCTTTGGTTCAATCTTTCATATATTTACTATTTTAAAATAACGCCTTTCCATTTTTGGACATAACTCCTTTTCAAACAGGCCGGTAGTACGAATTCGAGTGGGGGGGGGGGAGGGGGGCTCCCCCCCACTATTTGGGAGAATAGTCTTCCTATAGTTTAAATATAAAAAAAAAATCATTTATTGATTGCTCGGTCTCTTAAGATTTTGTTGCAGTATGGTTAAACTCGGGCAAGTCATTGCATTTAAAAAAAAAGTTTTACCGAAAAGTTAGAAAAAGATTCCCCTCAAGTTTAGGCAGTTTATTTTTTTTTTCGGGGGGGGGGGCGTGTTTCTTGTCTTTTTTTTTTTGTTTGCTTGTCAATTTATGGGAGCCTCCCCCCCTCCCCCCCCCCCCACACACACTCACACTTCAAAAGCACGGGCCTGTCAAAGAGATAATAATGGCCCTGCAAAAGGCATAATAACGCCTTTTAGAAAGAAAAGGCGTAGTAACGCCTTTTTCAAAGGCGTAATAACGCCTTTTGGAAAGGCGTAATAACGCCTTTTGGAAAGGCGTAATAGCGCCTTTTAAAAAGGCGTAATAACGCCTTTTGGAAAGTTGTAATAACGCCATTTGGAAAGGCGTAATTACGCCTTTATTTGCATTATTACGCCCTTTTCCGCGTTATAACGCCTTTTGAAAAGGCGTTTTAACGCCTTTTAATTTTTTTTTAACGTAGTTTGATACTAATAGGCTTTCGTAAAAAAAACATTACGTTTAGAAGATAATATGCATGAGCTAATAGATTCTATATAAACTAGGGCAGAGCTCGTTGCAAAGCAACGAGTAGCTCTTGTTGGAGCTGTGGACAGGAAGTAGGGACCTTGAGTCAAGGCTATGTCACATTCTAACGTTACAAGCAGTCTTGTAATGGGTATCAACCTGCAATGATTTGCCAGTAGAAAGGTAGTAAAGGAGTGTATAGTGGTGACCTTGAACTTGTCCAAATGACCTTGCAACAAGCCATGGCACACTCTGGTTATAAGCAAACCACATCTGGTGTTAACGACTTGACAAATTCAAACATGTTCTTTCAGACCATACATCAGTAAAAAGATCTAATCCTTAGTGACCTTGAACTTGAATCAAGGCCACGACACACTCTGCACGATATCAGGAATACCATTTTTTGTGCTTCCGACTAGACAAGTTCACAATGTTCAATAAGGACACTGAAAAATGGCGGCATTTTTAGTTTTCTGCACTGGCCTTAAGCCTGTAGATCCTATTGAACAAAGGAGTATAAG